>NC_134083.1:69592984-69900803 GCF_000715075.1 Nicotiana tabacum | reverse complement strand
TGCTATCATATTAATGTCCGATGACGTTAACTTTGGTCTTTTAAATGAAAGTTGAAAGTGATTATTAATCAGTACATCCTACGGAGTAGAGTAACATTATATTCATTCTTGAATTCTAGCCGAGATGTTAGTGATGACTCCTTTTGAAGTATAGAGGCAGCTCCAGGAAATTTTTAGAAAAAAGAATCAATCTATTAAAGCAGTAGTAGTAAATATGATTGTTGATGGTGTTGTAGAGCCTCCTAGAAAACACAAGATAAATTCAGAGAACATAGTAACACAATCTCCTCGCAAAAGTAGTAAAGATGATCTGCCACCCCAACTCAATTATGAGCCAATTACATGCAAGGATGGTGCTATAATTTTGCCCTGAATGGCAACAGTAGCATGTATCTCGATTAAATCTAACAGAGTAAGTGTATAGGTACAAAGTAGAAAAATCTAAAAAAGAAATGGACTGCGAAAGAATTTAATAATCCCGTTAAGGTTCATCCTTTGTGGAACTTCATGGGTCACTCCGGGTATGCATAGTTGAATTTAAACAGGATTGGTGGGATTCATGAACATTACAGCATTTGTAAAAGTTTTTGATTTGGATAAATATGGGAAGAAGGATTGAAATTCAGTAATATAATCGAGATAATTAATTGTGTATGTTTGGGTTGCGCGTGATAAAGAGCAACTCTGGGGGCATCGTTGGTAAATGGTTTCGTGATATTGAAGGTCTAAAAACGGTTTCTGGAGTTAGAGATGGAGACCAATAAATATGAAGGGGTGTAGAGAAAATTTAGTAGAACAGAATATTTTTTTAGATAATGTGATGAGTTAAAAAGAGGAGATTGCTCGAAACTACAATGCGGAAACATAATAAAATGTAAGTAAAATAGCTGGAACCAATTATATATCCTAGGATGTGGAAAGATATATACAATTAATTTATTAATATTTGATAAAGAGAAATCATGACACGATATCTATTAAGAGATCTGACTCGATTGACCTCTACAGATCTGCTAAATTTGTTCTTGCCGGAATGAAGAGCTTAATCTCTTTAGATTTTGAAGTTTGTGTGTCACGACCCGAAATTTCCAACTTCGCACCGTGATCGCGCCTAACATTTTCCTTGCTAGGCAAGCCAACGTTAGAATAATATTATCCATTTTAAAATAATTTTTAAATTTATTAATAACAAAGAATTAAATACGGAAGTAAAGTCTGAAATGCAATGAATAATCCATAAAATAACGGTATCTAAATACCATCCCAGAATTTGGTGTCACAAGTGCACGAGCTTCTAGAATAATACAAATAAAGGTCTAAATAAAATAAAGCTGTCTGAAAACAAACACACAGCTAAAGTAAAGTAGACGGGGACTTCAGAACTGCGAACGCCATGCAGTTATACCTCAAATCTCCTCTGAGTAGCTGAAATCCGAGCAAGTCTATGGTACGCCGCTGGGACCAACTCCGAAATCTACACAAGAAGTGCAAAGTGTATTATCAGTACAACCGACCTCATGTACTGGTAAGTGCCGAGCCTAACCTCGACGAAGTAGTGACGAGGCTAAGGCAGGTCACTTACATTAACCTGTACGCAATAATAGTAATAACCACAATAATAGAAATAAATCCGGTAACTCATTCTTATAGTTGAAGTCAACTCAGCAATCATATCCAATTATTATTTCAATTAATTTCTGTTGCGGCGTGCAACCCGCTCCTCCAATATATTTATTTTAATCAAGTCTGTTGCAGCGTGCAACCCGATCCACCAATATATATATATATATAACCCGATCCTCCAATATGGACTTTTAAATAAGTCTGTTGCGGCGTGCAACCCGATCCTCCAATATGGACTTTTAAATAAGTCTGTTGCGGCGTGCAACCCGATCCCCCAATATATTCATTTCAATCAATTCTGTTGCGGCGTGCAACCCGCTCCTCCAATATATTCATTTACCAATTCTTATAGAAGAAATTGCCCCAATAAATGCAACTATTAATATAAAGTGTTTAATACAACACGCATATAATAATTATGATTTAATTATGAAACAAACAATGACAAATAACAATTTATTATAAATTAGGGAGGAAATAGACAGTTTAATATTTAATATGTTAAATGTCAAGTAGCAATTAATGCACATAAGTCAAATAAGCATGCGGCAATTATTGCAAGAATTCAAGAACTAATATTTGACAAAGAATAGGAGAGAAACAATTTTTATAACAATTAATTCGTGTATTAAAACCATTTAGGATTTTCAAATAATTATGCAAACAATTAATTTGATGACGTATAGACACTCGTCACTTCGCCTATACGTCGTTCACATGCTTTTCACATAACAAATAATTTAAGGGTTCTATTCGCTCAAGTCAAGGTTAACCACGACACTTACCTCGCTTTGTAATTTCAATCAATTACTCGACCACAGATTTTTCTTTTAAATTTATCTCCAAAAGCTTCAAATCTATTCACAAACAATTCGATATACTCAATACGAATCATAGGAATTAATTCTATATGAATTTACTAATTTTCCAAAAAAAATTCGAAATTCACTTAAAAAATTGACAGTGGGGCCCACATCTCGAATCTCGGAAAAACTTACGAAATCCGAACACTCATTACGAGACGAGTCCAATCATATAAAAATTATCAAATTCCGATGTCAAATAGACCTTCAAATTTTAAATTTTCTTTTTTGGAAGATTTTATAAAAATCTGATTTTTCTTCCATAAATTCACGGATTCATGATATAAATGAGTATGGAATCATGAAATATAATCAATATAGGATAAAGAATAATTACCCCAATATTTTTCAGTAAAAATCACCCAAAAATCGTCTTACCCGAGCTCAAAATCAAAAATGGTAAAAAATGGGTCGAAATTCCATCTCCAGAACTTAAATTTACCCAGATTTTTACCCTATGCGATCGCGTACAATGCTTCGCGATCACGAAGCACATTTTTAGGCTGCCCAGCTTTTGCTCTACGCGAATGCGGCAGTGCTCTCGCGAACGCGAAGCACAACTTCTCAGCCTTCCGCTATCGCGGACTACCTTGTGCGATCGCATAATACAAATTTTGTGCTTCAGCTTATGCCTCATTCCTTCTTCGCGAACGCGGCTTTGTCCACGCGTTCGTGATGCCTTATCTTTTCCAACTGTGCGATCTCGTACAATACTATGCGATTGCATAGTACAAATTTCCATCAGTGCTCAACAAGCCTTCGTGATCGCGTCGTGATCGCGGATGAAGCCACGCGATCACGATTAAGGAAACTAGAACTGGAAATACCAGATTTTTCCAAAGTTTCAAAACACCCGTAGCCTATCCGAAACCCACCCGAGCCCTCAGGGCTCCAAACCAAACATGCACACAAGTCCTAAAATATCATACAAACTTGCTCGCGCGATCAAATCGCCAAAATAACACCTAGAACTACGAATTGAATACCAAATCGAATGAAATATTCAAGAAAACTTTAAAACTTATATTTTCACAACTAGACGTCCGAATCACGTCAAATCAACTCCGTTTCTCACCAAATTCGGCAGACAAGTCATAAATATTACAGTGGACCTATACCGGGCTTCAGAACCAAAATACGGACCCGGTGTCAATAAATCCAACATCAGAAAATTTTTAAAAATTATTAAGCTTTCAAACTTTTAATTTTTCATCAAAATTCCATATCTCGGGCTAGAGATCTCGGAATTCGATTCCGGGAATACGCCCAACTCCCAAATCACGATACGGACCTATCGGAATTGTCAAAATAGTAATCCGAGTCCGTTTGCTCAAAATATTGACCAAAGTCAACTCAGTTGAGTTTTAAAGCTCTATTTCACATTTTAATCCATTTTTCACATAAAAACTTTCCGAAAAATTATACGGACTGCACATGCAAGTCGAGGAATGATGAATAGTGCTTTTCGATGTCACGACCCAAAATTTTCACCTCCGGACCGTGATGGCGCCTAACATTTCACTTGTTAGGCAAGCCAATGTTAGAATAATATTATCCATTTTCAAAATAATTTTTAAATTTATTAATAACAAAGAACAAATGCGGAAGTAAAGTCTGAAATATAGTGAATAATTCATAAAAACAATGATGTCTAAATACCATCCCAGAATTGGTGTCACAAGTGCACCAGCTTCTAGAATAATACAAATAAGTTCCTGAATAAAATAAAGCTGTCTAGAAATAAACACACAACTAAAGTAAAGTAGATGGGGACTTCAGAACTGCGGACGCCGTGTAGTTATACCTCAAGTCTCCTCTGAGTAGCTGAAATCCGAGAAAGTCTATGGTACGCCGCTGGGACCAACTCCGAAATCTACACAAGAAGTGCAGAGTGTAGTATCAGTATAACCGACCCCATGTACTGGTAAGTGCTGAGCCTAATCTCGACGAAGTAGTGACGAGGCTAAGGCGGGTCACTTACATTAACCTGTACGCAATATTAGTAACAACAACAAATAATAAAAATAAATCAGGTAACTCATTTATAATAATTGAAGCCAACTCAGCAGTCATAACCAATTATCATTTCCATCAATTTCCGTTGCAGCATGCAACCCGCTCCCACAATATATTTATATTCAATTCTGTTGCGGCGTGCAACCCGCTCCTCCGATATATTCATTTTAATCAAGTCTGTTGCGGCGTGCAACCATCCCTCAATATATATATATATATATATATATATATATATATATATATATATATATCGACTTTTAAATAAGTCTGTTATGGCGTGCAACCCAATCCTCCAATATGGACTTTTAATAATTCTGTTGCGGTGTGCAACACGATCCTCCAATATGGACTTTTAATAAGTCTGTTGCGGCATGCAACTCGATCCTCCAATATGGACTTTTAATAAGTCTGTTGCGGCGTGTAACCCTATCCTCCAATATGGACTTTTAATAAGTCTGTTGCGGCGTGCAACCCGATACCCCAATATATTCATTTCAATCAATTCTGTTACGGAGTGCAACCCGCTCTTCCAATATATTCATTTACCAATTCTTATAGAAGAAAGTGCCCCAATAAATACAACAATTAATATAAAATTTTTAAGACAATAAACATACAATAATTATTATTTAATTATGAAACAAACAATGACAAATAACAATTTATTATGGAAATCAGGGAGAAAATAGGCAGTTTAATATTTAATATGCTAGATGTCAAATAACAATTAATTCACATAAATCAAATAAGCATGTAGCAATTATTGCAGGAATTCAAGAATTAATATTTAACAAAGAATAGGAGAGAAACAGTTATCATAACAATTAATTCGTGTATCAAAATAAATTTAGGATTTTCAAATAATTAATTTAACGACGTATAGACACTCGTCACCTCACTTATACGTCGTTCACATGCATTCCACATAACAAATAATTTAAGGCATCTATTCCCTCAAGTCAAGGTTAACCACGACACTTACCTCGCTTTGCAAATTTCAATAAATTATTCGACCACAGCTTTTCCTTTTGATTTTGTCTCCAAAAGCGTCAAATCTATTTACAAACAATTCGATATACTCAATACAAATCATAGGAATTAATTCCATATGAATTTACTAATTTTTCGGATAAAAATTAGAAATTCATTTAAATATTTGACAGTGGAACCCATGTCTCAAATCTCAGAAAAATTTATGAAATCCGAACACCCATTCCGAGACGAGTCCAACCATACAAAAATTATCAAATTCCGATGTTAAATGGACCTTCAAATCTTAAATTTTTATTTTTGGAAGATTTTATAAAAATATGATTTTTCTTCCATAAATTCACGGATTCATGATTTAAATGAGTATGAAATCATGAAATATAATCAATATAGGATAAGGAACACTCACCCCAATATGTTTCCGTGAAAATTGCCCAAACATCGCCTTACCCGAGCTCAAAAATGGAAAAGGGTTGAAAATGGGATGAATCCTATTTTCCAGAACTTAATTTCTGTTTTTTTGATTTTTACCCTTCGCGAACGCGGTCAGTACTTCACGTTCGCGAAGAAAATATTTGTGCTCCAAAACTTTGCTCTTCGTGAACGCGAAGGAAATCTCGCGAACGCGAAGCCTTGCCAAATTTGGCCTTCGCGAACGTGATACACCCTACGCGACACACGAAGCTTTATCGTTTGGTGCCCGGCCAGGCATCGTCTTTTACGCGAACGTGAACGCTTCCACGCTTTCGAGATGAATACTGCCTTCTTCCCTTCGCGAACGCGGCCCCCTCTTCGCAAATGCGAAGAGTAATTTTTACATGCCTCCAATTGCTTCGTCGCGAACGCGAGCCCCCTCTCGCGAACGCGAAGAAGGATACCAGAAGCTGAATTCTGCATTTTTTCCCAAGTCCAAAAATGATCCGTTAATCACCCGAAACCAATCCGAGCCCTCGGGGCTCCAAACCAAACATGCACACAAGTCCTAAAACATCATAAAAACTTGCTCTTGCAGTCAAATCACCAAAATAACACCTAGAACTACGAATTGAACTCCAAATCGAATGAAATTTTCAAGAAAACTTTAAAACTTATATTTTCACAACCGGACGTCCGAATCATGTCAAATCAGCTCCGTTTCTCGCCAAATTGGGCAGAAAAGTCAAAATTATTATAGTGGACCTATACCAGGTTTTGAAACCAAAATACGGACCCGGTGTCAATAAATCCAACATCAGTAACTTCTAAAAAATTATTAAGCTTTCAAACTTTTAAATGTTTCATCAAAATTCCATATCTCGGGCTAGGGACCTCGGAATTCGCTTCCGGGCATACGCCCAAGTCCCAAATCACGATACGGACCTATCGAAATTGTCAAAACACTGATTCGAGTCCGTTTGCTCAAAATGTTGACCAAAGTCAACTCAGTTGAGTTTTAAAGCTCTATTTCACATATTTATCTATTTTTCAAATAAAAACTTTCCGAAAACTTTTACGGACTACGCACGCAAGTCGAGGAGCAATAAATAGTGATTTTTGAGGTCTTAGAACACAGAATTACTTATTAAATTTAAAGATGACATTTTGGGTCAACACATTTGAGGTCTTAGAACACAAAATTACTTATTAAATTTAAAGATGACACTTTGGGTCATCAAATTCTCCACCTCTAAAATAAACGTTCGTCCTCGAACGGAGTTAGAAAAAGTACCTGAGCTGGAGAAAAGGTGTGGATATTTACTCCGCATGTCCGACTCGGACTCCCAGGTAGATGCCTCTACCAGCTGACCTCTCAATTGCACCCGAACTGAAGGATAACTCTTAGACCTCAACTGTCGGACCTGCCGGGCTAGAATAGCCACCGGCTCCTCCTCGTAAGTCAAATCTTTGTCCAATTGGATTGAGTTGAAATTTAACACATGGGACGGATCACCATGATATTTCTGGAGCATAGACACATGGAACACCGGATGAACAACTGATAAACTAGGTGGTAATGCAAAGCCTGTAGGCTACTTCACCCACCCTTTCAAGAATTTCAAAGGGTCCGATATACCTAGGGCTCAACTTGCCCTTCTTTCCGAACCTCATTACACCTTTCATAGGTGAAACCCGGAGTAATATTCTTTCTCCAACCATGAATGCAATATCACGAACTTTACAGTCGGCATAACTCTTTTGCCTAGACTAAGCTGTACGAAGTCGATCCTGAATAATCTTGACCTTATCCAAAGCATCCTGTACCAAATCGGTACCTAACAATCGAGCCTCCCCCGGTTCAAACCAGCCAACTGGCGATCAATATCGCCTTTCGTATAATGCCTCATATGGAGCCATCTAAAAGCTCGACTGGTAGCTATTATTATAAGCAAACTCAGCAAGTGGCAAGAATTGATCCTAAGAACCTCCAAAGCCTATAACACAAGCGCGAAGCATATCTTCCAATATCTGAATAGTACGCTCTGACTGTCCGTCTGTCTGTGGATGAAATATTGTACTCAACTCAACTCGCATGCCTAACTCACGTTGTACATCCCTCCAGAAGTGTGAGGTAAACTGCGTACCTCGATCTGAAATAATAGACACGGGCACACCGTGAAGGTGGACAATCTCATGAATTTAGATTTCAGCTAACCTTTCTGAAGAATAGGCAACTGCCAATGGAATGAAATGTGCTGACTTGGTCAACCTGTCCACAATGACCCAAACTGCGTCAAATTTTCTCTGAGTCCGTGGGAGTCCAACAACAAAATCCATAGTGACACGCTCCCATTTCCACTCAGGAATTTCTAACTTCTGAAGCAAACCACCAGCTCTCTGATGCTTGTACCTAACTTGCTGACAATTCAGATACCGAGCTACATATGAAACTATATCCTTTTTCATTCTCCTCCACCAATAATGTTGCCGCAAATCTTGATACATTTTGGCAGTAGCTAGATGAATAGAATACCTGGAACTGTGTGCCTCTTCAAGAATTAATTCACGAAGCCCGTCAACATTAGGCACACAAATACGACCCTGCATTCGCAGAACTCCATCTTTCCCTACAGCAACCTGTTTGGCATCACCGTGCTGCACCGGGTCCTTAAGGACAAGTAAATGAGGATCATCATACTGCCACTCTCTGATGCGCTCATATAAAGAAGACTGAGCGACTGTGCAAGCTAGAACTCGATTGGGTTCTGGAACATCTAACCTCATAAACTGATTAGCCAATGTCTGAACATCTGCATCTATTCTTACCAACTGGAATATACGCAAGACTGCCCATACTCACAGCCTTTCTACTCAAAGCATCGGCCACCACATTGGCCTTTCTGGGGTGATACAAAATGGTAATATCATAGTCTTTCAATAATTCCAACCATCTTTTCTGCCTCAAATTAAGATCTTTTTATTTGAACAGATACTGAAGGCTACGATGATCAGTAAATATCTCACACGAGACACCATAGAGATAATGCCTCCAAATCTTCGGCGCATGAACAATAGCTGCCAATTCTAAGTTATGAACATGATAATTCTTTTCGTGAACATTGAACTACCGCGACGCATATGCAATCACCCTGCCATCTTGCATTAATACTACACCAAGCCCAATATGAGATGCGTCACAATATACCGAATACGATCCTGAACCTGTAGGTAATACCAACACTAGCGCCATAGTCAAAGGGGTCTTGAGCTTCTGAAAGCTCAACTCACACTCGTCTGACCATCTGAATGGGACACCTTTCTGGGTGAGTCTGGTCAATGGGCTTGCTATAGATGAAAACCCTTCCACGAACCGACGATAGTAACCTGCTAAACCCAGGAAACTCCGGATCTCTGTAACTGAAGTAGGTCTAGTCTAATTCTGAACAACCTCTATCTTCTTAGGATCCACCTTTATGCCTTCTGCTGATGCAACATGCCCCAAAAAGGCAACTGAGTCTAACCAAAACTCACATTTTGAAAATGTGGCATATAACTGATTATTCTTCAAAGTATGAAGTACACTTCGAAGATGCTGCTCATGCTCCTCTCGACTGCTGGAGTAAATCAAGATATCATCAATAAATACAACCACAAAAGAAACCAAATAGGGCTTGAACACCGGATACATCAAATCCATAAATGCTGCTGGGGCATTTGTCAACCCAAATGACATCACTAGGAATTCGTAATGCCCATACCGAGTCCGAAAGGCTATTTTAGGGACATCAGATGCCCTAATCTTCAACTGATGGTAACCAGACCTCAAATCGATCTTCGAAAATACCTTGGCACCCTGAAGCTGATCAAATAAGTCATCAGTTCTTGGCAGTGGATATTTGTTTTTGATAGTGGCCTTGTTCAACTGTCGATAATCTATACACATCCGCATAGAGCCATCTTTTTTCTTTATAAATAGTACTGGTGCACCCCAGGGCGAGACACTGGGTCTAATGAATCCCTGATCAAGCAAGTCTTGTAACTGCTCCTTCAATTCTTTCAACTCTGGCGGTGCCATACGGTATGGTGGGATAGAAATGGGCTGAGTGCCCAGAGCCAAATCAATACAGAAGTCAATATATCTGTCGGGTGGCATCCCCAGAAAATCTGCAGGAAATACTTTTGGAAATTCACGAACAACCGGTACTGAGTCCATAGAAGGAACATCCGCACTGGGATCGCGAATATAAGCCAAATAGGCTAGACACCCTTTCTCTACCCTACGCCGAGCTTTCATATAAGAAATAACCCTACTGGCAGAATGACTAGGAGTTTCTTTCCACTCTAACTGAGGTAACCCCGGCATGGCTAGGGTCACTGTCTTGGCATGAAAATTCAATATAGCATGATAAGGTGATAGCCAATCCATACCCAAGATGACATCAAAATCTACTATATCAAGAAGTAGAAGATCCACACTAGTCTCAAGACTACCAATAGTAACCACACACGAACGATAGACATGATCTACTACAACAGAGTCTCCCACCGGTGTAGATACACACACAGAAGCACTCAGAGAATCACAAGGCACAACTAAATATGAAGCAAAATAGGAGGATACATAGGAATAAGTAGATCCTGGATCAAATAAAACTGAAGCATCTCTATGGCAAACTGAAATAATACATGTGATCACAACATTAGATGACTCGGCCTCAGGCCTAGTTGGAAAAGCATAAAATCGGGGTTGAGCCCTACCACTCTGAACTGCGTCCCTGGGACGGCCTCTAACTGGCTGGCCTCCACCTCTAATGGTCTGACCTCCACCTCTAATGGCCTGACCTCCACCTCTAGCTGGCTGAGCAGGCGGTGAAGCAATCGGTGCCGGTATGATGGCACGAGAATCCTGTTGAGATCTGTTAATCGCCAACCTAGGGCAATACTTCTGATGTGACCAATGTTCCCACACTTATAACACCTATCCTGAAGTCGTGGCTGCTGAAGCTGAAGCTGACCCGAATGGGCTGGATAACTGTTGTAGTAACTCTGGAGTGGTGGTGCACTGATAGGAGCTGAATGCGCACTAAATGCTGGCTGCCCGTAGTAAGGCATAATAGGACCGTGACTCCCTGAAGCACCATGAGATGCATGAAGCGCTGAATGAAACGGCCTGGGAGGATGACCTCTACCAAAATTACCCCTGCCTCCAGACGAGGCACCACTAAAACTACCGAACTGACGAGGCCTCTTATCAGACCTCTGCCCTCTCTCCTGTGTAAGAACCATCTTAATCCTCCTCGCGACATTAATAGCCGCCTGAAAAGAAATCTCACTTCCAGTCTCCTTGGTCATCTGAAGCCTGATAGAGTGAGTGAGTCCCTCAATAAACCTCCTCACTCTCTCTCCCTAAGTAGGTAGTAAAAGGAGAGCATGACGGGCCAAATCCACGAAACAGGACTCATACTGAGTAACAGTGCATACTGCCCTTCTGTAAACACTCAAATTACTTGCGGTAATCCTCTCTCAGTGTGATAGGAAGGAACTTCTCCAGAAATAGCTGAGAGAACTGCTCCCAGGTAAGTGCAGGCGATCCAACTAGTCTGGACAATATATAATCTCTCCACCACCTCTTAGCGGAACCCGTCATCTGAAATACAGTGAATAATCCATAAAATAACGGTATCTAAATACCATCCCAGAATTTCATGTCACAAGTGCACGAGCTTCTAGAATAATACAAATAAAGGTCTAAATAAAATAAAGCTGTCTGAAAACAAACACACAGCTAAAGTAAAGTAGATGGGGACTTCAGAACTGTGGACGTCGTGCAGTTATACCTCAAATCTCCTCTGGTAGCTGAAATCCAAGCAAGTCTATGGTACGCCACTAGGACCAACTCCGAAATCTGCACAAGAAGTGCAGAGTGTATTATCAGTACAACCGACCCCATGTACTGGTAAGTACCGAGCCTAACCTCGACGAAGTAGTGACGAGGCTAAGGCAGGTCACTTACATTAACCTGTACGCAATAATAGTAGTAACCACAATAATAAAAATAAATCCGGTAACTCATTCTTATAGTTGAAGTCAACTCAGCAATCATATCCAATTATTATTTCAATCAATTTCTGTTGCGGCGTGCAACCCTCTCCTCCAATATATTTATTTTAATCAAGTCTGTTGCGGCGTGCAACCCGATCCACTAATATGAACTTTTAATCAAGTCTATTGCAGCGTGCGACCCGATCCCCCAATATGGACTGTTAATAAGTCTGTTGCGGCGTGCAACCCGATCCCCCAATATATTCATTTCAATTAATTCTATTGCGGCGTGCAACACGCTCCTCCAATATATTCATTTACCAATTCTTATAGAAGATTTTGCCCCAATAAATACAACAATTAATATAAAATTATAAGACAACAAGCATATAATAATTATAATTTAATTATGAAATAAACAAGGACAAATAGCAATTATTGAGGTTCACGAGCAAAGGTTCTGACTTATTAGACTTCAAACTGAGTGGAAAACAATTATACGGACATAACTATCTTATTTTTTTTCAGCATATTCATTTCTCAATCAATATAAATATAAATATTCTACAAAAATTTATGCCAATACATTATTTCACAAATTAATTTAGGAGGCAAAGGTCAATTTAAGCTTTATCAGAATCTACTTCCAGAAGGGTAAGCGCCTGTTGATACAACTAGAGCCAAGTAATCGAGATGCTTCTTTGGTTTAAAGATGTAATGCTGAGAACGAGTAATTGTACCACCAGGCTGAGGAGCAGGATGAGTCAGCTTGTGGTTGTTTCTTGTATCTATATAAATGTGGTCTAAACTCTAATTGAAGGTTGTTGCTTATATCTATATAATTCTGGTCTCAACTCTAAAGAAAGGCGATATGGTAACCGAGAAAAATATATGTCTTTCTTTTCCCCCATTTTTATCATTTGCCTTTGATTTTTCTGTTTTCTTTTCAAGGCGCGACGGTGATTGTAATAATTAAAGTGCTTCTGAATAATGGGACGGTTGCAACAATAGAATTGTTTTGACAATTAAAGGTTTACTTTTTTTTATAATCGTTTTTGTACTTTCACATAAGAAAATGACGGCAAAAATAGGAAAAGAACAGAAAGAAGGGAAACAATAACGATATGGAAAGAACTGAAACCAAAGGTGATTACCTGAAACAAGAAGGCAGAAGTTGTCACAAGAATATAAGCTGCCTTCTTTTTTTGGTAAGTACTCTTCCTCACTTTTGATGTAATTTATATTTATGTGAATGAATGTGATCAAAATGAACAATCATATAATCCATTTATCTGTAAATTAAGTTCATTTTACTCAAAAGTTGGAAGAACCAAGCACGCACACACAAAATGCAGGCACACTACGCATTGAGTTCATCTTGACCCATCCCATTTAAAGTTGGACTGATTTTTACCCTAAATTGATCCATGAGTAAATTTGTTAATTAAAATATCTTTAAAGTAATTCTTTTTTTGTTCATGTTATATATGACTATAACAAAAGAAAAAAAGTCCTATTTGATAATTAAACAATTATAAGAAAACAACACACATTAATTAAAGCTTGACAAGAGTTGAGTGGTTGGCCTATAAACCAAATTTTAGCTCATCTTGACCCAGCCATCTCAGCCAAGTAATGACTCGCCCATTTATTGACTCAGCCTATTTTGACCCGACCAAAATCAGCCGAACCCGTCCATTTGACAGCCCTAGTACCACAATAACATATACAGTAAAAGATTGCATTTAACTATATAAGCTGATTAATTAGGAAAAGAACCTTTGATATCAGAAGTGCTATATATATATATATATACACATAGAAAAAGCTGTCAATATCAAATACATTAATCACTAGAAATAGATCAAGAGGCACCTACCAAGCTGGAGGAAGTATAACAATACCTTCTGTATTACATTATTACGTGGCCGGAGGTGCGTGTTAGGATTAAGGAGAGACAGTAACAGGGCGGCTCTCCTTTGGCATGTCAGCTGAAATATATATGTGATGTTGTCACTATACATAATTTACTGCATGCCAATAGAGAGTAGCCCTATCACTATTTCCCTTATTATCATTCACCAACTCTTCTTTCTCATCACTTTTCTGCTTCTGCTTCTGCTTCATCACAATAGAGCTCTTCACGCTTTATAGAGCATCTCTTCCCAGTTTAAGAGACGGAATAAACTCCTGGAGAATCGGCATATCCTTCGATTTTTGGTGTTGTGGCCTTTGGGTATCTTCTTGCATTAGGGGGTTACTTTTTCTAGGGTCAGAAATTGGGGCGGCTTTCTTATCTTTTACCAATCTATTTCGTGATAATAGCTCCTTTAATCACTCAGTCGCCTTGTCCATGAATTTATTTTGTAGGTGAGATGCAGAAAAAAGATGCTGAAAGTTTGAGATGCTGTATGATTTTATGCCTATGTACTATGAAGTGTGTCATTTGACGACTAAGGAGGCAAAGGACCTTCAAACAGCATATACTTTGTCATATTCCTCTTCTTTCTTCCATCTATATGGAGTATATTTCTATCTCGGGTTTATTTGTTCCCCCTTCTTTTTTTTTTAATTGTGGCTTTTCGTTTTCCCGAATTCCAATCTCACTTATGCTTATAAGTTTTTATGATTTCAAATCTTTCGGATGCCAGGAAATCAAATATTTTGCTTCCTTTGACTTACTTGGATATAATGAAAAGTTCGATGTCCATTGTTGAGTTCTCTCATATTACTCAAATGTGTTGTCAGTTGTGCCCGTTTTACATTTCTCGCTAATCCAAACTGATGATCACTGTGCTCTTTGATAAGTTATGTGTCTTTTGTATTATGATGATTTAACAAACTTTATATGAGAACCAGATAAGGAACCAGTTACACATTCTCAAAGTGCTCAAGAATAACAAGTCACATGTTTGATACAAGTTCCAACATGATCAGTCAAAGAAACGTTAGAGATAACAGATGGCTATCAGTTCCTCTAGTGACAGTACAAGTCAACTCCATATAGCTGTTAAAGTCACTGCACTATTTCTCTGCACACGCAACAGTGCATCAGTCACTTTATGGAGCATGCCTTATACCGGATAATTGCATACATCATTCCAATGACCTCACTTATATATTACCAATACGAGGGAAGGAAAAATACACACTTGCTGTAACGACCCGACCGGTCGTTTTGAGTATTACAGCCTCGTTCCCCCATTTACTGCTCAACTTATGCTTTACGGTTATTTTATGACTTACCGGATTAGTTGGATAGGGTCCGGAAGGATTTCAGAGTGAAATGAGACACTTAGTCTCGTAATTAAAAACTTAAGTTGGAAAAATTAACCGGATGTTGACTTATATGTAAACGACCTCGGATTTGAATTATGATGATTCCAATAGCTCCGTATAGTGATTTTAGACTTAGAAGCGTGTCTGAAAAATTATTTGGAGGTCCGTAGTAGAATTAGACTTGAAATGGCGAAAGTCAAATTTTTGAAAAGTTTGACAGGGGGGTTGTCTTTTTGATATCGGGGTCGGAATCTGATTTTGTAAATTGAAATAGGTCTGTAATGTGAAATGTGACTTGTGTGCAAAATTTGAGATCAATCAGATGTAATTTGATAGGTTTCGGCATCGGTTGTGGAAGTTGAAGTTTCAAAGTTCATTGATTTTTGATTGAGGTGTGATTCATGTTTTTGATGTTGTTTGAGGTGATTTGAGAGTTCAAATAAGTTCGTATTGGGATATAAGACTTGTTGGTATGTTTGGTTAAGGTTCCGGGGACCTCGGGTTGATTTCGTATGGTTAATGGACCAAGGTTCGAAGTTGAAGAATTGCTGAAGATTTGCTGGTTCTGGTGTGATCGCACCTGCGGAAAAGGGCTCGCAGGTGCGATGCTCGCAGAAGCGACAATAGACTCACAGGTGCGAGGGTCTTCGCAGATGCGGAGCCTGTTGCGCAAAAGCGCGACCACAGATGCGGTCCTTGGCATCGCAAAAGCGGAGGCTCGCTGGGCAAAGGATGTCCACAGAAGCGCAATTCTTACCGCAAAAGCGGATGCATAGGTGCGAGCCCAGGCACCGCAGGTGCGTAAATGCCTGGGCAGTGTTAAAAACGAGGGTTTATGAGATTTTTCTCATTTTGGAGCTCGATTTGGGCGACTTTGGAGAGAGTTTTCCACAAAACTTGGGGTAAGTGTTCTTGACTCCCTTGTGATTATATTCCATGAATCTATCTTCATTTTTAGCAATTGATTGATGAATTTAAAGAGGAAATTGGGGGTGTTGGCCTAAAGTTCATAATATGAATTTTTGAGTTTTAAACATCGATTTGGAGTCGGAATTGAGTAAAATTAGTATGGTTGAACTTGTAATTGGATGGGTTATCGGATTTTGTGAGTTTCGTCGGATTCCGAGAGCAATATTTGGAGTGTAATTTCGGATTTTGTGGGAAAATATTAGTATTTTGATATGGAATTAATTCCTATAAATTGTGTAGACTGAATCAAATTTATTGTGGCTAGATTCGAGCCGTTCAGGAGTTGATACGCGTATAATGGGATTTCGGGAGCATTGTTTAGCTTGCTCGGCATTGGATTCGTCTTGTTCGAGGTAAGTAACTCTTTTAATCTTGGAGCTGAGGGTATGAACCCTGAATATACGTATTGTGTGAATTATTTGTAGGTGACGCACATACTAGGTGATGGGCGTGTGGGCGTGCACCATAAAAATTATAACATAATTGTTTTCGTGAAATTTTGTAGTCAAATAATCTTGGCCTTTTCTATGCAGTTTTATATGTTGAAGAAATTTAGTTGAGAATCATATAAAAAAATCATGTTGAGGTTATGTGCCAGTATTATTGGGACCCAGAGATGTCATATTACTGCGAATTATTTGTTTTAAATTAAAAATTTATACTCAGTCATATTAATTTCATTGCATATCATATCTCAGTCTCTATTGTTATTTATTGATACATCATATCATTATTTTCGGGCTACTTTCATGACATTGCGAGCCCATGAGAGAGAGACTGGAGAGATTGATGACTGAGGGAGGCCGAGAGCCTGACTGTGAGGATATTATTATGTGGATCGGGGTTGCCCGCCTGCAGCAAGGCCATATTGGCTTTATATATTATTATTATTATTATTATTATTATTATTATTATTATTATTATTATTATTATTATTATTATTATTATTATTATTATTATTATTATTATTATTATTATTATTATTATTATTATTATTATTATTATTATTATTATTATTATTATGTGGATCGGGGCATCCCTGCCTGCAACAGGCCTTATAGGCTTTATATAGCGCTTGGGCTGAAGGAACCCTCCGGAGTCTGCACACACCCCCAGTGAGCGCGATTGATATTATTGAAGGATGGATCTTCCCAAGACATGGATCTTGTCCGAAGTATTATATACCTGGAGATGGATCTTCTCCACGGGCTGGATTGGTCCTACTCGGTATTGAGTGACTGATGATCAGTTGATGTGTATATTCCGAGATGGATCTTCCCTAGACCGGATTGGCCATATACAGTACCGAGTGATTGGGCATGATGAGTGAAATGTGTGAGAAAGGGAGATCGAGTACTCTGAGAGTGTGAGTACATGAGTTCATCTCTGAGATACATTGCATTGACATGCACATATGACATACATGCATAGAGATGTATTTTCCTTATGTTGTACGGTATCACATCATTCATGATTTCTCACACATGTTGACAGATGGACATAGTGATGCATTTGTTTTACACTGGTTATCTGGAAAGAAAATGAAACATCTTATTTATTATTGAAAGGATTTTGGAAAAATTATTGTTTTCAAACTTATTCATATTTTTGGCAACTTCGGTAAACAATTTGAGTTTTCATTGATGTACTTGAAAGGTAGAACTATTTTCAAAAATCATGTTTTTGTTGAGCATTTGATCGTTGAGTTACTTCTGGTATTACTTGTTTTATATTGTTATGAACTATTATTGATTATTGAAGTTGGACCCAACCTTAGTACAAGCTCGTCACTACTTTCAATCTAAGGTTAGGTTTGTTACTTATTGAGTACATGGGGTCGGTTGTACTCATACTACACTTCTGCACTTTGCGTGCAGATGTTGGCTGCTGATGTTGCTGTGTTCGTTGGGAGCTGGATCTGAAGATATACCTACGTTCCGATTGTAGCTGCCTCTTATTCATAGTAGCCTTAGATTTATAAAAATTTGTTCATGTACATTTCGAATAGATGATGTATTATTTCATACAAGTTTTGTAAATTCTATTCTTAGAAGCTCATGATTTGTACTACCAGTTCTTGGGGAATGTATAAGATTAAGATTTTTCTTTAGTTAAATTGTTTTAATAATTGTTAATGGAATTAGATAGTTGATAATTGGCTTACCTAGCGGGTTGGGTTAGGTGCTATTATGACTAGTTGAATTTTGGGTCGTGACACTTGCAAACCCTAAATCATTAAGTCTCTCTCAAGTGTGTTACCGCCTTTCATTTGACTCCAAGGCTTGAAAAATAAAGTAGCAACAGAATAAAGGATCAGATCCCAACACTGAGTTTATCATATGTCCTTACTATTTGTTGTATCTTTGTTAGTGCTATTTACTTGTTATTCCTACTCAGCTTAGTTAGAAGCATTCTGTAGGACATCGTCTTTAAAATCATAAACCCTGTGTTTATGTTTGGCTAGAGCTAGTCAAAGTGGTGAGTTTTGTAATAAAGTTATTACAAAGATACTTGCAATAGAGTTATTGCTAGTAGGTGAGCGGTTAAGAGGTTAATTCCTAGATTACAATAGGTTGTAATCTAAAATTTGCTCGGTTAGTAAGTTGAAATTCTACGAGTGTAGGTCGCGATTTTTAATCCCCGTAAACTGAGAGTTTTTCCACATAAAATACTGTTATATCATTTACTTACTAATGTGTGTGTGTTTTGTATTTCGGTGGACTCTTGGTTTCTATATTCAAATCGTTTTCATCTTTAACCACACGATATTGCAGCAAATGTGGGTGCGACTCACAATACGAAGACAATCTCTACCTCTTAATTACATTTGAACCAGAAAAATTGCGTCGGCACATACTATTAAATAGTCCAAATCTGGATGCCATGTTAGAATATGTACAGAAATTGATAATATGTACGAAAATTCTTCTCGAGACAAACAATTTTGACCATCCTAATTGTTTCAATCAGCAAGTTTCTCACGCAGTCTTCTGCCCACTAAAATGCAACGTACATTATTATTATTATTATTATTATTATTATTATTATTATTATTATTATTATTATTATTATTATTATTATTATTATTATTATTATTATGTCATATTTTTACTAAATAATAATAAAAAACAGACAGGAGGGATCCACGATTTAAATTTGACATGGGTTTATATTTATGTCCTCGATCACTACTGAATCCATATCACTTTTGCAAAAATGTGTTTAAAATAATTTTTTAAAATTTTAGTAATTTTTTGCATATATATAAAAAAAAATATAGGAAAATGACATGGTATGACAACACATACAGAAAATTGGTAATTTTTGGCATTATGTAGCCAAATTCTTAAAAATCCTAGTTCCTTATTTATTCGTCCCCCCCCCCCCCCCCCACAATTTCTTCTCCTCTTCCCCCAGATTCCTTCTTCGATCTTTTCTTCTTTTTAGTAACAGCCCAACCCGCTAGTGATATTGTCCGTTCTGGCATAGGCCCTCACGGATTTAAAACGTGTCACTATGGTCGAATGTTTGTTAACTTATATACCCAGCATCCCTCTTATATTTTGCCGATGTGGGACTCTGTCTAAAGTCTGGGGTGTTACATACATACCCTCTTATAAACTTAGCGTCCTTGTTGAGGTTTGCCCGATCGCATGAGATTCGCCTAGACTCAGCACTGAGGTTTGCCCTGCCTAACTGGGATTTGCCTAAACTTAGTTAAACTCTGACCCACCATCGACAAGGCTGACACAAGAGTGGCTCTGATACCATATGTAGCAGCCCAGCCCGCTAGTGATGTTATCCGCTCTGGCCTAGGCCCTCACGGATTTAAAATGCATCACCAAGGTCGAAGAATTGTTAACTTATATACCAGCATCACTCTCGTGTTTTGCCGATGTGGGACTCTATCTAAAGTCTAGTGTCACGACCCCAAATCCCCTCCGTAGGATGTCGTGACGGCACCTAATCTCTAAGACTAGGTAAGCATAACAATATGTGGAAACAACAAATAAAAACTTAAAATTTCAAAACTACAACAATTTTATCAATAGACTATACGCCCGATACGTACAATTTCTCAAAACCCGGTGAGATATAAGTCACAAGCTCTAGATACAATGCTGAACAATCCTATACATCACTGTCTATCAAAAACATAAAGAAATAAGGAAAACCGGGTAGAAGGGGACGCTGAGGCCTACGAACGCGGGCAAGTGTATCTTGAAGTTTTCAAAGCAGGAGGGGATGCTACATATGGGCTGATACCATATGTAGCAGCCCAGCCCACTAGTGATATTGTCCATTCTGGCCTAGGCCCTCACGGATTTAAAACGCATCACCAAGGTCGAAGAATTGTTAACTTATATACCAGCATCACTCTCGTGTTTTGCCGATGTGGGACTCTATCTAAAGTCTAGTGTCACGACCCCAAATCCCCTCCGTAGGATGTCGTGACGGCACCTAATCTCTAAGACTAGGTAAGCATAATAATATGTGAAAACATCAAATAAAAACTTAAAATTTCAAAACTGCAACAATTTCATCAATAGACTATACGCTCGATACGTACAATTTCCCAAAACCCGGTGAGATATAAGTCACAAGCTCTAGATACAGTGCTGAACAATCCTATACATCACTGACTATCAAAAACATAAAGAAATAAGGAAAACCGGGTAGAAGGGGACGCTGAGGCCTACCAACGCGGGCAAGTGCGTCTTGAAGTTTTCAAAGCAGGAACACAATGCACTGATACCGAGGCTTATAGGATGTACCTGGATATGTATAAAATATGTGCAGAAGCTCAGTATGAGTACACCATAATGGTACCCACTAAGTGCTAAGTCTAACCTCGATAGAGTAGTGACGAGGTCAAATCAAGGCCATACTGGAGAAAATAAGAAACAAGACAGAAAATATAATGACATAATAAAACAACAGGAAAGTGAAATAGTAGAGAATTTACGGAAAGTAACAACACGGCATCAAGGAAGCTAATAAAATCATGAAAGAAAAACAAGGATTTTACATGTTAAGGAAATAACAACCAAACAATACAGTAATAAGAGAAGATCAACAGGGGCACTCCTGAGGTACCGCCTCATAGTTCCAAATCATAAAATAACTCACTTTCCTTATATTACCATGGGAGCCTTTATATTTAGTTTTAAAAATTATTTTTTTGAAATAACATCCCGCGTTTTAGCCCACCTTATCACACCGCATGGCTTCTAGTTGTTCCCTTACCAGCCACGCGTATCAAGCCTACCTTATCTCACCGCATGAGTTTCAACATCCAGACCTTATACTAGCGCATGTGTATCAATAATCACAATGGCACGACAGAAACCTCGTGCAAACAATAACAATCGCACGGTAGAAACCTCGGGCAATAATAACAACAGCATGACAGAAACCTCGTGCAAACAACCAAACAATCACCTCAACAATAACATGAAAACCAAAATATATCAACTAAATAAATGATATTTTACAACTTACACCGTACCTCAAAAGAACCACGGCCTTGCAATTCCACACCAAACTCAACAACAAGATATTTTAAGGATAGCAATTTCAAGTAAAGAATTTCACAGTTAAGTAATGAATACGGAAATCAAGAAAAGCAAGTAATTCAACTAAACATGTGATACATGTTGCAAATAGGAGATAAGACAAGCAGACATGTGAAATTAGGCTAAACATGATGACTATAACATGCTAAAGTAACTCAATTAAGGCATAAAAAGGAAACTACGTAGCTAAAACCAAAATTTTAACATTTAGCTCGCGTACGAACTCGTCACCTTGTGTACACGGCCTTCACAAATCACAAATTATCACCACGATACCAAAACATAAGAGGGATTTCTCTCACACAAGGTTAGACAAGTCACTTACCTCAAACCACGCTCAATCAATCAATTAGAAGGTCTTTTCCTCGATTTTTCAACTTCGAACGGCTCGAGTCTAGAAAAAATAATTTCATACTATAAATATAACTATATGAAACTAATTTAAATAATGAAATAATGATCTTAGCTAAGAATTGAAAAATTGCTCCAAAAAGTCGAACCGGGTCCACATCTCGGAACCCAACCAAAATTATAAAATCCAAACATCCATCCGATATCGAGTCCTAAAATACAAGAATTATCCAAATCCGACCTCATTTAGCCTTTTAAAACCCAAAAACTTGGTCTAAGAACTTCTACACTTTTTTCCTAAATTTTTCACCCCAAATCTCTAATTACATGAAGAAATTAATGATAGATTAGTGGAATTTAATCAAAAATGAGTTAAGAATGCTTACCCCAACACTTCATCTGAAAATCTCTCAAAATCTCGCCTTAATCCGATCTCTCAAAGTCCAAATGTGGAATAAGAGAATGAACCCTCGTTTTGAAATTTAAGTTTTGCTGCCCAGTTATTTACACTACGCAATCGCGAAATATCCTTCACGATCGCGAAGAAGAAAACAAGGCTAACCCAAAATGGCCTTTGCGAACGCGGTTGACTGAAAGCGAACGCGGATAAATGAATACCCATACCTACACGATTTCAAAAACCAACGTGATCGTGAAGCACAATTGCGCGCGAACCTGCTGCACCCAATTCTTCTACGCGAACGTGACCTTCACCACGCGTTCACTACTTACTGGGAACCAACCTTCCGCGATCGTGTCCATTTCTCTGCGAACGCGTAGAGTAAAATACCAGTCCACATAAATACCCCTTCGCGATCGCGAACCATACCACGCGATTTCATTGAAGGAAACCAGACTTGAGAAAACCAACAACTTCAGTTATTCTTCAATGATCCGAATTGCGCCGAACATGGTCCGAATCACACCCGAGGGCCTCGGGACCTCAACCAAATATACCAACAAGTCCTAAAATATAATACGGACTTAGTCGAGGCCTCAAATCACATCCAACAACATTAAAAATATGAATCGTACCCCAATTCAAGCCTAATGAACTTATAAACTTTTAACTTCTACATTCGATGCCGAACCCTATCCAATCAAGTCTGATTGACCTCAAATTTTGCACACAAGTCATAAATGACATTACAGGCTTACTCTAACTTCCGTAATCTGAATCCGACCCTGATATCAAAAAGTCCACTCCTGGTCAAACTTTCCAAAAATCTTCCAACTTTCGCCAATTAACGCCGAAATGACCTACGGACCTCCTAAGACTCAAATCACCATACAGATATATTGGAACCACCAAAACTCCATTCCGGAGTCGTCTTCACACAAGTCAAACTACGGTCAACTCTTTTGACTTAAACTTCCAATTTAGGGACTATGTGTCCTTTTTTACTCCGAAACTCTCTCGAATCCGACAGCAAGCGCCCCGGTAAATCACATAACCACAGAATAAAATAGAGGGAGAAATAAATAGGGGATCAGGGCTAATATTCTTAAAATGACCGGCCGGATCGTTACATCTGGGTATTACATTTTCTCTCCCCCTAATCTTCTTAAAGGTGTATTGTACCATTTTTTATAATCTGAATCAAGTAAAACGAAAAACAACGTTAGTAGAGGCACAAAAGCCATCAACCAACTGATCTCTCTCAAACAAATCACTCAGCAGTTCAAATTACAAAAATATAATCCATTGAAAAGCTTATTGAATATACCATCAAATCCTTAGACTATGAAATAAACACAACCATGGGAGAGAAGTTCTTTGGCCTCAAGTTAAAAAAATACAGCAAGACTACTCCATTGGTTTTTTTCGTCAATGACCTTAATACTAATATTATGATACAAAGCATATGGAAATAGGCTCTGCTCCGAGACATTCTCTCTTTTTCTCTCTCTCTTTTTCAAAAAAACAAATTTCAATTGTTTCCCCTCTTTTTTTAATTGTGAAAAAGAAAATATATGTGTTTGAAATGATGTACATCTATGTATAGCACCATGTATACCTGTGTGTATATTATATTATATTATATATCGTGATATACGTTGTTAGATTTGATAATATAAGGTTAAATCTAAATCTTCTAAAATATAAAAATAAAAAATATAATTGTGGGAGTAAATAACTTTTTGATATACATTTTGATGTACAAAGAAAGAAAATAAATATTTGATATACACAAAGAAGGAAACTAAATTTGTGATATCCATTTTGTTATACACATATTCGATGTGTTATACACTAAGATATATAAATAATACAATTATTTTTGTTGTGATGTATATTAATATAGAGAAACAATAAATTTTTTATAGTTATATTTATAATTTTATATTTTAGATATACAAAGAATGAAAATAAAATTTTAATATACATTTTGATATACACAAAGAAGGAAAATAAAGTTGCGGTATACACATTATTATTGTGATATATATTTAGTGATTACATGGTGCCAATATCTATAACTATGACTTTTTCTGCTAATTATGTGGGTACGTTGTCACACCATGCCATAATCCCTTATATTTTATGTAAAAGATATTAGGTTCAGTTGAACCTAATGGAATTACATTGCATCCACCTCTAGAAACAGGAGCAACTACCTGTTGCCCTATCATCAATGAGAGTGCAAATACAATACTTAAAAGTGGGATCATACTCATCAAAGATAACACTCCCTCTATCATTAATTTATTTGGCAGTGTTTGACAGATCATTATGTTTAATAAAATAAATAAGAACTTTTGAAACTTCTGGTGTAAAACGTGCCATGAGATTTTTGTCACTATAAAAGCATGTTATTACATGTAAAATTAAACTATTTCCATATATAAAAATATATCATTCTTTTCGGAACTAATATCCCAAATGAGGAGGAAATCAAGAAAGCTATATTTGATCTAAATGCTAGCAGCTCACCAGAGCTAGATGGATTTGGAGAAGCATCCTACCAAAGCTGCTGGGACATTATCAAAGTATATTTTGTCAATTTGATACAACATTTCTTTACTGGGACAAAGCTTAGCAGATTCTATACAAGTACATGTCTAGTATTGCTGCCCAAAGTGAATAATCCTAGTTCTTTTCATGAAATGAGACCTATCGGCCTGAGTAACTGTTCAAACAAGATTGTCTCTAAGATAATGAGTTCAAGACTGAATTCTATTCTCCCAAAGCTTTTATCTCATAATCAGACATGCTTCCTAAAAGACAATTCAATTACAGAAAATATTTTATTGGCCTAGAAAATTATACATGGTATTGGAAAAAGATACGTGGGAGGAAATATAGTTGTCAAGCTTGACATGTCGCAGGCTTACGATAAAGTCAGTTGGTACTAACTATTGCAAGTGTTGAAGAAGTTTGGGTTTTCAAAAAATTGGATTGACCTAGTGTTGAGGCTAATCTCTAATTTTTTATTTTTTGTTCTCATTAATGGAGTTAGAAGAGGTTTCTTTCAATCTTATAAAGGGCTAAAGCAAGGGGATACCTTATCCCCTTCTCTTTTCATACTAGGGGCTGAAGTTCTCTTTATCATGTTAAATCAGTTGCCTCATATAAATCAGTACATAGGATTTAGTATGTTGCAGAATGGTCCACAAATAACACATCTTGCTTATGCAGATGATGTTATGATTTTCACATCTGGTGGAAAAAGATACGTTGAAGTTGGTGACTCATCAATTGTAGAATTATGAAAATTGTTCTGGGCAGAGTATTGACATTAATAAGAGTTGTTTCTTGGTTAGTCCAAAGGCCTCCAATGTTTACATTCAGAAAATTAAGAAAGTTGCTGGTTCCAGTCATGCTAATATTTCCATCACCTATTTAAGATGCCCTTTGTTTGTGGGAAGACAGAGGATATCTCCCTTCAGTGATATGATTGCAAAAATTGTGAGGAAGATAACAGGTTGGCAGGTTAAGTTGCTATCTATTGGTGGTAGATCAACTCTTATCAAGCATGTTTTACAATACCTATCTACTTGCTTTCTGCCATAGAACCGCCTAAAACTATTTTTAATCAATTAGAAAGTTATATGGCCATATTGTTTTGGGGGTCTATTGATGGGACACAAAAATATTACTGGAGTTCTTAGGCTAACTTGTACTATCCATTAGAGGAGGGAGTCTTGGGATTCAGGAGGTTGGTTGATATTAGTAATAGTTTAACTATGAAAAGATGGTGGCAATTTAGAACTTGCAAGACGTTATGGTCTGACTTCCTTCAATCTAAATATTGCAGTAACTCTCACCCTGTTTCCTACAATGTTAAACCAAATCATTCTCTCTCTTGGAAGAATTTGATAAAGATCAGAGAGAATATGGAAGAGCTACTACTATGGAGGATCAACTCAGGCAATAGTAGTTTATGGTGGGACAATTGGTCAGAAATGGATACCATTGCTCAAATTATCCATTTGCAGGAACCTCCAGGCAATCAAGCTGTTAGCGATGTTATCGTTAATAATAACTGGAATCTAATTTACATCTTCCTGAATTTTTATCCGAACAGATCTTGTCAATTCCCATTAGTAAACATAACTCTGTTGATCTTCCTGTGTGGATGCCAAATAGTTGTGGTATCTTTACTACTTCGTCGGCTTGGAACTGTATTAGGTAGAGAAAAGATATAGCTATTTTTCTCAAAAGAATTTGGCATAAATATTTGCCTTTTAAAATGTCCTTTTTGGTTTGGAGAATCTTCAAAGATAAACTGCCTTTTGATGATACTATTATGAGATTTGGTCATACTTTTGTAACCAAATGCTTCTGTTGTCTTGACTCTCAGAAGGAAATACTTCATCATACTTTTATTGGTGGCAAGGTGGCATCTCACATATAAAAATATTTTGGAGGTCCTTTGGGGATCAGATGGAATGATATTCCTATTGTTACAATGATACAAAGATGATTGGGATCTTAAACCTATGAATAGTGTTCATCAAACTATCTTGCAAGTCACTCCTGTGGTTATATTGGGAGATCTGGAAGGCAAGATGTGCCGTGAAAGTTTGAGGTAAAAGGGTCTATGTGAAAGGAATTATTTACCAAATTATAACTCATCTCAAATGGATTCTTGCTAAGATAAAGTGTGGTAGAGAATGGGATACCAACTGGGAAAGTATTTGCCATCAGATAGTTAATCTTGTTCCTAGAATTGTTTGCATTCCTATGGGAAAAACCTCCTGACTCTTGGATCAAGATTAATACAGATAGTAGTAAGAATGGTGAAGGATTTGCGGGCATTGGTTGTATTTGTAGGAATCATACAGGAAGATGTATCTTTTCTTTTGCTCAGGCAGTTAGAAGGGCTAGTAGTAACATGGCTAAAGCCAAGGCTGCTCTTGCTGGCATCAAATTGTGCAGTCATTATAACATGTGTAATATCATTCTGGAATGCGACTCATTGTTGGTCATAGACATGATAAAAGGCAAACCCACAGTACCTTGGCAGATGATGGACACGATCAAGAATATCGAAAATCTTATCGGTCGGGTAAATTGTGAAGTAAAACATTGTTATAAAGAAACTAATCAGGTTGCGGATGCACTTGCCAAGCGGGGAATTGACAACGATGCATTGAGTATCACTTCATCTCAAGATTTTCCAGTCTCAGCATGTCACGACCCAAAATCCAAACCTGTCGTGATGGCGCCTAACATGGTACTAGGCAAGCTGATTTCTCACATATATTTCCAACACTTTTAACAAAAATGAATTTAAAGTAGTTTTAATGGTAAAAGTTCTCATAACCGGGATAGAAAATCTAAAACATAATGCGAAATTCCCAACTATCGGGGTGTCACAGAGGACATGAGCATCTATACATCACAAGTTTAGAAAACATGGTTTATAATAGTCTAAGACTAAATACAGTAATTAAGAAGATAAGGAAGAAGAGACAAGGTCTCCAAAATATTGACAGCTACCTCAAAATCTCCAGATAATCAACTTTGCGAAGAAATCAACACCCACTGTGTCCGAAAACACTTGGATTTGCACACGAAGTGCAAGGTGTAGTATGAGTACAACCAACTCAGCAAGTAATAATACTAAATAAAGAACTGAAAGTAGTGACGAGCTTCACGGCTGAGTCCAATTACAGTAATTTCCAACATAACACGGTAGGCATGCTATCAAGTTCAACATTTAATGCCAAAACAGCAATTTCATGTCACGTTCAACTAAAACGTAAGATAATATCTCTCAGAAATTTTCAAAACAGTGGTATAAGACAGCTGAAGTGCAACAATAATAAAGTTCAATTGCATCCTCTCATGACCACAGTCACTCGACCATTCCATTCACTTAGCACTCAGCACTCGCACTCAGTAAGTACCTGCGCTCACTGGGGGTGTGTATAGACTCCGGAGGGGCTCCTTCAGCTCAAGCGCTATAATCCGTACGGACAACTCACGTGTTGCATGGACAACTCACGTGTTATAGTATCAATATCTGGATCCCCACGGACAACTCATGTGCTGCACGGACAACTCACGTGCTATAGTATAATATCTGGATCCGCACGGATAACTCACGTGCTATAGTATAATATATGGATCCGCACGGATAACTCACATGCTACACGGACAACTCACGTGCTATAGTATAATATCTCACAAGTAGGTCCTGGGCCTCACTCAGTCATAAATATCTCTAGTCTCTCGGGCTCTCAATAATCATGAAAATCAGCCCAAACTACAATGATATGATGCATCAATAATGAACAATAGAGACTGAGATAAAATAAACAAGTGCACTGTAACTGAGTACAAAACAACAATTTAGCAGATAGTTAAACATGCACATGACCTTTGTAGGTCCCTACAGTGCCAACACATAATCTAAACATGATTTGTGATTCGATTTCTCTACTACGTGGAGGTACATATAACAACAGATTATTCAAATACACAGTTCCATGGAATTTGACCAAGTCACAAATCCTACGGTGCACGCCCACACGTCACCCAACATGTGCATCACCTCAAACACCGACCACATAATACATATTCTGGGGTTTCTTACTATCAGGACCAAATTTAGAACTGTTACTTACCTCAAACCGCGAAATTCTTTATTCTGCTATGCCTTTGCCTCGCGAATCGGTCTCCAAATACCTCGAATCTAGTCACAAATAATTCAATTCAGCCAATGCAAATTAAAGCAATTGATTCCATATGAAAATATTAATTTTCCAACAAAATCCAAAATTGCACCCAAAAATCGTCTGTGGGTCCACGTCGCGGAACCCGACAAAAGTTACAAAATATAAACGCACGTTCAACCATGATCTAACCATATAATTTTTACCAAATTCCGACATCTACTCAACCTCCAAATCATCAAATCTTATTTCCAAATCCCTAGGTCCAAATTCCCGATTTACACCTCTAAAACACGTAATCTAGTAGGATTATTCAATGATAATTCAATATTATGGAGTAGAAATTATCACAAGTGACTTACCTCAAGTTTTTCCGTGAATGCTCGCTCAAAATTTGCCTCAACCCGTGCTGGAAATGTCAAAAATAACAAAAATGTCGTACTCCTCTATTTTTAGCATTCTGTCCAGGCTTGTCGCACTTGCGACCATATATTCGCACTCGCAGAACCGTTTCTGCGGTGCATCTTTCCGCTTCTGCAGAAGCCACTTATTCCTCCCAACTCCGCACCTGCGGGTGCGCTTCTGCGAATCCCTCACCGCACCTGCGGCCACGCAGGTATGGAAAACTCTTTGCACCTATGACCTTCGTCCTCCCCAGCCTTGGCCGCTTCTGCGATGGGCCTTGCGCACCTGCGGTGTCTCACTTGCGAGCCAATTTCCGCATGTGCCATTACATGAGATGGCCGTAGGTTTCCAATTTTGTTCTAAGTCCGAATTTGATCCGTTAACCATTCGAAACTCACCCGAGGCTCCCGGGACCTCAACCAAATACACCATCAAGTCCTAAAACATCATACGAACTTAGTCGAAGCCTCAAGTCATATCAAACAATGCTAAAATAACAAATCACACCCCAATTCAAGCTTAACGAAACTAACAAATTCCAACTTTTACATTCGATGCCGAAACCTATCAGTTCAATTTAGATTGACTTCAAATTTTGCACACAAGTCATAAATGGCATAACAGAGCTATGAAAATTTTCAGAACTGGATTCCAACTCCGATATCAAAAAATTAACTCCCCGGTCAAACTTCCAAACTTAAATTTCTATTTTTTCGCCATTCCAAGCCTAATTTAGCTACGGGCTTCCAAATAATTTTCCGGACACGCTCCTAAGTCCAAAATCACCATACGGAGCTATTGGAATCATCAAAACTCTATTCCGGGGTCATTTACACATAAGAAGACATCCGATCTCTATTTTAACTTAAGCTTTAAACCTTGGAACTAAGTATTCCAATTTATTCCAAAACCTCACAGGATCCGAACCAATCACCCCAGCAAGTCACATAACATTTGTAAAGCATAAATTGAGTAGTAAATGGGGGGGACGGGGTTGTAATACTCAAAACGATCGGCCGGGTCATTACATTCTCCCCATCTTAATCGAACGTTCGTCCTTGAACATGCTTAGAATTATACCTGGAGTCTCAAATAGGTGTGGATATTTGCTCTACATCTCCCGCTCAGTCTCCCAAGTAGCTTCCCCGACTGGCTGGACCCTCCACTGCTCTTTCACTGAAGCTATGTTCTTTGATCTTAACTTTCGAACTTGCCGGTCTAAAATGGCCACCGGCTCCACATCATAAGTCAAATTACCATCCAATTGCACTGTGCTGAAATCCAAAACATGAGACGGATCCCCGACATACTTCCGGAGCATAGATACATGAAACACTGGATGAACACTCGATAGACTAGGTGGCAATGCAAGTTCATAAGCCACCTCTCCAATCTTCTTAAGTACCTCAAACGGCCCAATATACCGAGGGCTCAACTTGCCCTTCTTCCCGATCTCAACACACCTTTCATAGGTAAAATCTTGAGCAGAACCTTTTTCCTAACCATGTAAGCAACATCACGGACCTTCCGGTTGGCATAACTCTTATGTCTAGACTGCACCGTGCGAAGCCGCTCCTGAATCAATTTAATCTTCTCCAAAGCATCCTGAACCAAATCAGTACCCAATAGCCTAGTCTCACCCGGCTCAAACTAACCCACCGGAGACCGACACTGTCTCCCATATAAAGCCTCATACGGAGCCATCTGAATGCTCGATTGGTAGTTGATATTGTAAGCAAATTCTGCCAGTGGCAGAAATTGATTCCAAGAATCCCCGAAATCTGTAACACAAGCGTGTAGCATATCTTCCAATATCTGAATAGTGCGCTCAGACTGTCTATACGTCTAAGGGTGAAATGTTGTACTCAGCTAAACCTGTGTACCTAATTCTCGTTGTACTGCTCTCCAAAACTGTGATATAAACTGTGTGCCCCGATCTGAAATGATAGACACTGGCACACCATTTAGGCGAACAACCTCACGGATATAAATCTCATCCAACCGCTCCGAAGAATAAGTAGTACCAACTGGAATAAAATGGGCGGACTTGGTCAACCGATCTACAATCACCCAAACAACATCAAACTTTCTCAAAGTCCATGGGAGCCCAACTACAAAGTCCATGGTAATACGCTCCCACTTCCACTCTGGAATTTCAAGTCTCTGAAGCAATCCGCCTGGTCTCTGATGCTCGTACTTCACCTGTTGAAAATTTGAACACCAAGCTACAAACCCAACCATATCCTTCTTCATTCGCCTCAACCAATAGTGCTGCCTCAAATCCTGATACATCTTTGCGGCACCTGGATAAATGGAGTACTGCGAACTGTGAGCCTCCTAGAGAATCAACTCATGCAAACTATCTACATTAGGCACACATAACCTACCCTGCATCCATAATAAACCGTCATCCCCAATAGTGACTTCCTTGGCATCACCGTATTGAATCGTGTCCTTAAGGACAAGCAGATTGGGGTCATCATACTGACGCTCCCTGATACGATCATAAAGAGAAGACTGAGAAACCACACAAGCCAAAACTCGGCTCAGCTCGGAAATATCCAATCTAATAAACTGGTTGGCCAAGGCCTGAACTTCCAAGGCTAAAGGCCTCTTTGCTACTTGTAGATATGCTAAATTGCCCAAACTCTCTTCCTTGCGACTCAAGGCATCGACCACCATATTGGCCTTTCCGGGATGATAGAGAATGGTGATATCATAATCCTTAAGCAAATCCAACTACCTCCGCTGTCGCAAATTAAGATCCTTCTGTTTAAATAGATGTTGTAGACTCCGGTAATAGGTATAAACCTCATAATGGACACCGTACAAATAATGTCGCCAAATCTTCAAGGCATGAATTATAGCTGCTAACTCAAGGTCGTGGACCGGATAATTCTGCTCATGTACCTTTAGCTGTCTGGACGCATAGGCAATTACCCTACTGTCTTGCATCAGCACTGTGCCGAGACCAATACGCGACTCATCACAGTACATAGTATAAGACCCTGAACCTATAGGCAATACCAATACTGGGGATGTAGTCAAAGCTGTCTTGAGCTTCTGAAAGCTCTCTTCATACTCATCCGACTACCCGAACGGAGCACCTTTCTTGGTCAATTTAGTCATAGGCACCGCAATAGACGAGAAACCCTCCACGAAATGACGATAATAACCGGCCAAGCTGAGAAAACTCCGAATCTCAGTAGCTGAAGATGGCCTCGGCCAACTCTGAACTGCCTCTATCTTTTTCGTATCCACCTTAATTCCTTCACTGGACACTATGTGTCCCAAGAATGCCACTGAACTAAGTCAGAACTCACACTTGGAGAATTTGGCATAAAGTTTCTCCTTCCTCAATCTCTGTAGTACAATACTCAAATATTGTGCGTGTTCCTCCGAGCTACGTGAGTACACCAGAATATCATCAATAATTACTACGACAAACAAATCAAGATACGGCTGGAATGCACTATTTATCAAGTGCATAAATGTTGTTGGGGCGTTGGTCAATCCAAAAGACATCACGAGAAATTCATAGTGACCATAACGAGTCCTGAATGCAGTCTTTAGAATATCCAAATCCCAAATTTTTAACTGGTGATACCCAGATCTCAGATCAATTTTGGAGAATACGTTCGCTCCCTGAAGCTAGGCAAATAAATCATCAATACGCGGTAAATGATACTTATTATTGATTGTAACTTTGTTCAACTACCTGTAGTCGATACACATCTGCATAGTACCATCTTTTTTTTTTCACAAACAGAATAAGTGCACCCCAAGGCGACATACTAGGCTTAATAAACCCCTTATCAAGAAGTTCCTGAACTTACTCTTTCAATTCTTTTAACTCAGCTGGTGCCATACTATATTGATGAATAGAAATGGGCTGAGTGCCCGACACCAAGTCAATATCGAAATCAATATCCCTGTCGGGTGGCATACCCGACAGGTCTGTAGGAAATACATTCGGAAAGTCTCGCACTATCGGTACTGAATCAATAGTAGTAGTATCTGCATCAACATATCTCACAAAGGACAAATATGACAAACTCCCCTTCCCAACGATACGTTATGCCTTCAAATAAGAAATTACCCTGCTGGAAACATAATCTAGAGAACCTCTCCATTCGACCTTCGGCAAACCCGATATCGCCAACGTTACACTTTTTGTGTGACAGTCCAGAATAGCATGACATGGAGACAACCAATCCATACCCAAGATTACATCGAAATAAACCATACTAAGCAATAAGAGATCAACTCTAGTCTCCAATCCCCCAATAGTTACCACACATGACCGATACACACGGTCCACAATAATAGTATCGCCCACCGGTGTAGATACACGAACAGGTGAAACTAAGGACTCACGGGGCATATCTAGATAATGAGTAAAGTACGATGATACATACGAATAAGTAGAACCAGGGTTAAATAATATAGAAGCTTCCCTGTGGCACACTGAGACAATACCTGTGATCACTGCGTCTAAAGAAACAACATCTGGCCTGGCAGGAAAAGCATATATCTGACCTGACCGCCACCTGATCGGCCTCCTCCTCTTGGGCGATCCCTAACTGACTGAGCCCTATCCCGAGCTGGCTGGGCGGGTGGTGTAACTGCTGGTGCTGGTGCCGTCGGCCGAGAACTCTGCTGTGGATCCCTACTCAATAGCCTAGGATAATCTCTCTTGAATGATCAAAATTCTCCGCACTCAAAACAACCCCTCCTCTGATGGAACTGCTGCTCCTGATAACCCGAGGAATTACCTGTAGAAGCCTGAGCGGACGAGGCATGGTGAGAACTCTGCGGTGGTAGTGCACTGAATGAAGACTGGCCGGAATGAACACTATAAGAACCATGGCTAGCTGATGCACCATGATGAGCTGGACGAGTCGTCTGAGCGGCCCTATAAGGGCGACCCCTGCTGTGGTAGGACTGTCCCCAGAAGGTACCCCACCGAAACCTCCCAAACTTCAAGGCCTCTTGGCCTCTCTCTCACCACGCCCCTGGCTACTGACAACCTCTATCTGCCGAGCAATGTCAACCACCTCGTCAAAAGTGGCACCAGATACCCTCTCCCTAGTCATAAGAAACCGCAGCTGATACGTGAGGCTATTAATGAACCTCCTAATCCTCTCCCTATTAGTGGGAACCAACCAAACTGCATGACGATCCAACTCAGAAAACCTCATCTCGTACTGGGTCACAGATATGCCATCCTGCCGAAGCTGCTCAAACTATCTGCGCAGCTCCTCCCTACGAGACTGCGGCACGAACTTCTCCAAAAAGAGAATAGAGAACTCCTGCCATGTAAGTGGTACTACACTGACCGGCCTGTGCCTCTTATAAGCCTCCCACCATCTGAAGGCGGCCCCAAAAAACTGAAAAGTAGTGAACGAGATCCCACTGGTCTCTAGAATACCCGCAGTCCGAAGTATCCGCTGGCACTTATCCAAAAAACCCTGAGCATCCTCTGACTCAGCACTGCTAAATGATGGAGGTCGAAACCTCCCAAATCTCTCAAGTCTCCTCTGCTCATCATTTGCCTTAACGGGGACTACAGGGGCTTGAGCAGCTACAACCGGCTGGGCTGGTAGTGCCCCCGGTATCTGATGTCCCTGCACTACCTGCTCTGGAGTATGGGCAACATGGGTATGAGTACCTCCCACGGCCTGAGAAATGGCTGGGGCGGCTTGAGCCGAAACCACCCGAGCAAGGGCAGTGTAAACTGTCAATATCTGGGCCAAAGCCTCCTGAAGGTATGAAATTACAATAGGCACAACTAGAGCCTGAGCTGGTCCCGCCGGCTCAACCATATCTGGAATCTGCTTCTGAGCTGGAGCAACTAGTAGTGTTATAGGTGCTGCCCTAATTGCTGTACGAGCTACACCTCGACCTCTACGTCGGCCCCGGCCTCTACCACGGCCCCGACCTCTCGCGGCCCTAATTGGTGGCACTGGTTGTTGACCATCTCATTTGGTAGTATGTGTACTTACCATCTGTGTGAGAATAGAATAACAGAAATTTTAGCTTCCGGAATCAACAAATCCGCACGACAGAATACAAGAAAGTGAAAAATTGTTTATCTAAGGGTTCGGCAGCCTCTCGAAGATAAGTACAGACATCTCCGTACCGATCCGCAAAACTCTACTAAACCTGCTCATGACTCGTGAGACCTATGTAACCTAGGCTCTGATACCAACTTGTCACGACACAAAATCCTAACCTATCATGATGTCGCCTAACATGGTACTAGGCAAGCCGATTTCTCACAAATATTTCCAACACTTTTAACAAAAATGAATTTAAAGCAGTTTTAATAGTAACAGTACTCATAACCGGGATAGAAAACCCAAAATATAATGCGGAATTCCCAACTATCGGGGTGTCACAGAGGACGTGAGTATCTATACATTACAAGTCTGGAAAATACGGTTTATAATAGTCTGAGACCAAATACAGTAATTAAGAAGATAAGGAAAGAGAGACAAGGTCTGCGAAACACCGACATCTACCTCGAAAGGATAATCAACTGTGTGAAGAAATCAACACCCACTGTGTCCGGGAACACCTGGATCTACACAAGAATTGCAATGTGTAGTATGAGTACAACCAACTCAGCAAGTAACAATACTAAATAAAGAACTGAAAGTAGTGACAAGCTTCACGGCTGAGTCCAATTATAGTAATTTCCAACATAATACGGTAGGCATACTTTCAAGTTCAACATTTAATGCCATAACAGTAATTTCATGTCAAGTTCAACTGAAACGTAAGATAATATCTCTCAGAAATTTTCAAAACAGTTGTATAAGACAGCTGAAGTGCAACAATAATGAAGTTCAATTGCATCCTCTCAGGACCACAGTCACTCAACCATTCCATTCACTCAGCACGCAGCACTCGCACTCAGTAGGTACCTGCACTCACTAGGGGTGTGTACAGACTCCGGAAGGGCTCCTTCAGCCCAAGCGCTATAATCCGTACGGACAACTAACGTGCTATACTATCAATATCTGGATCCGCACGGACAACTCACGTGCTATAGTATAATATCTGGATCCGCACGGACAACTCACATGCTATAGTATAATATCTGGATCTGCATAGACAACTCATGTGCTTCACGTGAGTTGCTATAGTATAATATCTCACAATCAGGCCCTTGGCCTTACTCAGTCATAAATCTCTTCAGTCTCTCGGGCTCTCAATAATCATAAAAATTAGCCCAAACAACAATGATATGATGTATCAATATTGAACAATAGAGACTGAGATAAAATAAATAAGTAAACTGTGACTGAGTAAAGAATAATAATTTAGCAGATAGTTCAATATGTACACGACCTCTGTGGGTCCCTACAAAGCCAACACATAATCTAAACATGATTTCTGGTTCGATATCTCTAATATATGGAGGTACAGATAACAACAGATTATTCAACTATACAGTTTCATGAAATTTGACCAAGTCACAATTCCTACGGTGCACGCCCACACGCCCGTCACCTAGAATATGCGTCACCTCAAAAACCGATCACATAACACATAATTCAGAGTTTCATACCCTCAGGACCAAATTTAGAACTGTTACATACCTCAAACCGCAAAATTCTTTATTCTTCTATGCCTTTGCCTCGTGAATCGGTCTCCAAACGCCTCGATTCTAGTCACAAATAATTCGATTAAGCTAATACAAATTATAGGAATTGATTCCATATGAAAATATTAATTTTCTAACAAAATCCGAAATTGCACCCAAAAATTTTCTATGGGGCTATATCTCGGAACCCAACAAAAGTTATAAAATATGAATGCCCGTTCAACCACGAGTTTAACCATACAAATTTTATCAAATTGCGACATCAACTCGACCTCCAAATCATCAAATCTTATTTCCAAATCCTTAGGTCCAAATTCCCGATTTACACCTCTAAAACACGTAATCTAGTCGGATTATTCGATGATAATTCAATATTATGGAGTATAAATGATCACAAGTGACTTAGCTCAAATTTTTCTGTGAATTCTCGCTCAAAACTCGCCTCAACCCATGTTGGAAATGTCAAAAATGACATAAATCCCGGACTCCTCAGTTTTTAGCATTTTGTCCAGGCTTCTCGCAACTGCGACCCTCTATCCGCACTTGCGGAACCGCATCTGCGGTACATTTTTCTGCTTCTGCTTAAGCCCCTTATTTTCCCCAACTCCGCACCTACGGGTGCGCTTCTGCGAACCCCTCACCGCACCTGTGGCCACGCAGGTGCGAAAAACTCTTCGCACCTGCGACCTTCATCCTCCCCAACCTTTTCCGCTTCTGCGATGGCCCTTGTGCACATGCGGTGTCGCACCTGCGAGCCAATTTTCGCAGGTGCGATTACATCAGATGGCAGCAGATTTTCAATTTTGTTCTAAGTCCGAATTTGATCCGTTAACCATCCGAAACTTACCCGAGACCCCCGGGACCTCAACCAAATACACCATCAAGTCCTAAAATATCACACAAACTTAGTCGAAGCCTCAAGTCATATCAAACAATGCTAAAATCACAAATCACACTCCAATTCAAGCTTAACAAAACTAACAAATTTTAACTTCTACATTCGCTGCCGAAATCTATCAATTCAATTCCGATTGACTTCAAATTTTGCACACAAGTCATAAATGGCATAACAGAGCTATAAAAATTTTTACAACTGGATTCTGGCTCAGATATCAAAAAGTCAACTCCCCGATCAAGCTTTCAAACTTAAATTTGTATTCTTTCACCATTCCAAGCCTAATTTAGCTACGGGCTTCCAAATAATTTTTCGGACACGCTTCCAAGTCCAAAATTACCATACGGAGCTATTGAAATCATCAAAACTCTATTTCGGGGTCGTTTACATATAAGTTGGCATCCGAACACCTCACTTCTCAGTTTAAGAGACGGAATAAACCACTGGAGAATCGGCATATCCTGCGATCTTTTTGTGTTTGTGCCCCTGTGGATTGCGTTAGGGGGGTTACTTTTTCTACGGTCAGAAAATGGGTAACTTTCTTATCATCTACAATTCCATTTCGTGAAAGCAGCTCCTTTAGAGAATATTTTCGCCAGATTCCCTCAGTTGCCTTGTCCATGAATTTAATTTGCAGGTGAGATGCGGAAAAAAGTTGCTGAAAGTTGTAGACGCTGCTTGATTTTATGCCTATGAATTAAGAACCTTCAATTCAAACAGTATATCTTCGTCATATTCCTTGTTTCCATGTTCCTTTTTTTTTTTCAATTTACATTTCTATGTTACGTTTATCGGTTTGTGTTTGGTTTTCATGTGGCTTTTCAATTTTCGGAATTCCAATCTTGCTAATGTTCTTAAAATCTTAAGATTCCAACTCTTTTAGAGGCCAGGACATCAAGAGTACTGCTTGCTTTCTAACTTTGGAGTTTGGACATAATAAAAATTCGTTGGCGCTACTCACATATTACTCAAGTGTGTCGTCATTTGTGCCAGTTTTTTATCTCGATATTGCGAGCAGCCTGCATCTTCACTATCTATGATTAATGTAAAATCCATTGCACCTTTACCACATGTGGTAATGACAGTATTTACAGTTAGTCCCGCCAATATTGTTGTATTTGTAAATAATAATACTATAAAATATAAGTTATCGTAATGAAACAGTAATTAATTCGAGCTAACTGAATTTACAGTGTTTCCTTAAGGAATTTAATCCCCTCCTAGTATCCAAGGTAATGGATTATTTCCTCCCAGAATAGAACGAATCACACACTGGTGTAGCGGTACTTCAAACCCCAGTGTTTCAGTGAACACAAAGTTCGGTAGCAAATCACACTTACAGTTGCTTTGTTTGAAGTTAAAACAATGCAGAACGAAGGAGTAGAAACTCAGAAAATCGTATGGAAATGCTGAGAGGAAGGAGTGCAATGAATAGCCAAATCTGTTGAGCAATTTCAGTCTTGTGTATTATGTGTTGTGTGTCTTTCTTCAACAGCTGCTGCACATATATATATATATATAGCATCTAGTGTTGAAGAAGAACAATCGTCCACCCTCTATGGTGGAGCAAGCATTAGCTTGTTTGTGGAGCAAGCACATTCATGGTGGGAAGAGCATTAGGCGACTGCCTTGTGGTCAATACACGGATTGGAAAATATCCGTTATAAATGCGGATAATTTTATGTTAATATTTACTATTAACAAATAAATTTGGTCCAAAAAATTAATCAATCAATCGATCATTTGACCAAATCCAAATTCAAATCCGAATCCAAATCCGAATCCGAATTCGAATCCGAATCCGAAGCCGAAGCCAAAGCCGTAGCCGTAGCCGTAGCCGAGCCGAGCGAGCGACGACGACAACGGTGCGAGGCTTGCTTTCTTCTTAACTCTTTAAGAGCTACAAGAAGAGCAATTATATATATACCCACCAAAAATCTTTTCCTCTTTCAATATGGGACAATGTCTCATTGTCAAGAGGGGGAAACTTAAAATTTTACTCAAAAATTTTATTTTTCCTCTATTTCCCATTCACCCTCATTTTAAGACTATTTCATCTTAAAAACAAAAAACCTCAACAATCCCCCACATGAATGGGGAATGGCTATATCACGGAAGTATGCATGGAAAAACTGTGTGATTTACAAGCAAGGATTAATCGCATCTGGATAAGTAGGTTTCCCTTTGAATTTTTCGTAGTAAACTTATGTCGGATATACTCGGTCAATCGGTAGATTTGATATCTTTGAACCGTCGATCTTTGGTGTATACCTAGACAACCATAAGTCACACAATCAACCCTTAACCGTCTTTGGTTCTCATTGTTGTGTTCGTTTCATCCATGAACACCGCCTGGTTTCATAAGTGCGTAGAGAACTGGCCTTATAAAGTTCTCCTTGAAGCGGCTAACACTTCACACTTACATAGGTGATTCCTAAACGTGTCATCCTGTAGATACACTTTTTGATATACCCCGTATCAAATTTAGAAATCATTAAAAAGCCTTAATGCTTTATCCTTGGTACTGAACATTATCTCATCACGAGAACGGACTAAAATTTTATTTGACAATGTTGAACCGTCATTAATGACTTTGTTTGATCTCCTTGAACCTAGATCTTGGGATCTCCAGTCTTTTAGGTAGAGTTACCGCCACAATGACTTGTTCTCGACCATAGCCCCATTCCCCTTGATGATTTCTCAACTACCTCTCTAGTTAGGCCTTTTGTAAGTGGATCCGACACATTATCACTTGACTTTACATAGTCAATCATGATAATTCCTCTAGAGAATAATTGCCTAACGGTTTTATGTCTTCGTCGTATATGACGAGATTTACCGTTATGCATAACGCTCCCAGCCCTTCCAATTACCGCTTGACTATCACAATGTATGCATATTGGTGCCAACGGTTTGGGCCAAAATGGAATGTCTTCCAAGAAATTCCTGAGCCATTCAGCTTCTTCACCGGATTTATCTAAGGCTATGAATTCAGCCTCTATTGTAGAGCGGACAATACATGTTTGTTTGGACGACTTCCAAGATACCGCTCCTTCACCAATAGTGAATACATATCCACTCGTGCACTTAGAATCAGTTGAACCGGTGATCCAATTTGCATCACAGTATCCCTCAATCACCGCAGGGAATTTACTGTAGTGCAAGTCAAAGTTCTGGGTATGTTCTAAATATCCCAAAACTCGTTTCATTGCCATCCAATGAGATTGGCCTGGATTGCTCGTATATCGACTCAGTTTACTTATAGCACAAGCTATATCTGGTCGTGTACAATTCATAATATACATTAAGCATCCCAACACACGAGCATAATCCAATTGTGGATATGCTTTGGCCTTTATTCTTTGCTAATGCAAGATTCACGTCAATTGGAGTCTTTGCAACTTTAAAGCCCAAGTGCTTGAATTTTTCAAGTACTGTCTTAATATAATGAGATTGTGACAATGCCAGACCTTGAGGAGTCTTATGGATCTTAATTCCCAGAATTAAATCAGCAACTCCCAAGTCTTTCATATCAAACTTGCTATTGAGCATACGCTTAGTAGCATTTATGTTGGCAATGTCATTACTCATTATCAGCATATCATCCACATATAGGCAAACAATGACTATGTGATTTGGAACATTTTTAATGTACACACATTTATAACATTCATTTATCTTAAAACCATTTGCCAACATTGTTTGGTCAAATTTTACATGCCATTGTTTGGGTGCGTGTTTTAGTCCGTAAAGAGACTTAACAAGTCTACATACCTTCTTTTCTTTACCTGAAACCACAAACCCTTCAGGTTGTTCCATGTAAATTTTTTCCTCCAACTCTCCATTTAAGAAGGCCGTCTTAACATCCATTTGAGGAATTTCAAGACCATACACTGTAGCTAATGCTACTAACATCCGTATGGACGTAATTCTTGTAACTGGAGAGTATGTATCAAAGTAGTCTAGACCTTCTCGTTGTCTATACCCTTTGACTACGAGTCTTGCCTTGAATTTATCAATAGTGCCATCATCTTTGATTTTTCTCTTAAAAATCCATTTAGAACCCAAAGGTTTATTTCCAGGAGGAAGATCAAGCAATTCCCATGTATGGTTGTTCAATATGGATTCTATTTCACTATTGACTGCCTCTTTCCAAAACAATGATTCCGAAGAAGTCATAGCTTCTTTAAATGTTTGAGGCTCATTCTCCAATAAGAAAGTCACAAAATCTGGTCCAAATGAAGTAGACGTTCTTTGACGTTTACTACGTCTTGGATTCTCCTGATTACATGTACTTTCTTTTGTTTCTTCCCGAGGTCGTTTAGATCCTTCACCAAACGACTCATATTCCTTTTTATACGGATATATATTTTCAAAAAACTCAGCATTATCTGATTCTATAACCATATTATTATGAATGTCGGGAATTTCTAATTTATGAACCAGAAATCGATATGCTTTACTATTTGTCGCATATCCTATGAAAACACAATCAACGGTTTTCGGTCCTATCTTTACCCTTTTGGGTTTAGGAACTTTCACTTTTGCCAAACACCCCCACATTTTAAAATAATTCAAGTTGGGCTTCCTTCCTTTCCATTTTTCATATGGAATGGATTGTGTTTTGCTATGGGGCACTCGATTTAATATTCGATTAGCCGTAAGAATGGCTTCCCCCCACAAGTTCTGTGGTAACCCAGAACTTATCAACAACGCGTTCATCATCTCCTTTAAGGTGCGATTCTTTCTTTCCGCAATCCCATTAGATTGGAGCATGTAAGGGGCCGTTGTTTGATGAATAATTCTATATTCTAGACATATTTCTTCAAAATGAGATTCATATTCACCACCCTTATCACTTCTTATCATTTTTACTTTCTTATTAAGTTGCATTTCAACTTCATTTTTGTATTGCCTGAATGCGTCTATTGCTTCATCTTTCATGTCATATACTTAACTTGTCTTCTTTGATAATCTAGTACTAAAACCATGTCTGTTGTACACACTTAAAAGTTCACATGTCCTTATGATCTGATTTTATGTCACCCATAGGCTTAAACAAACCGATTAACACTTGTTTGTCTTGTTATAAATGAATACCTTTACATATTGTCCCATACTTGGTTGATATCTTTGTCTATAAACTTAGATAAATTTGGAGTTTGTTTGAGAGCATGATAGACTAGGCACCATGCTGATAAGTTAAAAATAGATCAAAACTGATCTCCTTACCAGTATGGATACTTCTATTGTCTGCTTCTGCGCAGGTGCGACCATCTTCACGCTCCTACGCTGATCCCTCGCTCATGTGCTCAACCTCTCCGCATCTGCGACCACGCAGGTGCGGATAATCCTTTGCACCTACGACCACCGCCTTCCTCACTCCTGGCTGCATCTGCGCTTCCCAGCTCGCACTTACGACCAAAGCTTCGTATGTGCGATTGCACCAGAAGACTCCAGCTACAACACCCTTTTTAACTCCAAACTTGATCCGATAATCATCCGAACTTCACCCGAGGCCCCCGGGACCTAAACCAAATATACCAACAAGTCCTAAAACATGAAACGAACTTAGTCGAGCCTTCAAATCACATCAAATAATGCTAAAACCATGAATCGCGCATCGATTCAAACCTAATGAACTTTTGAACTTCTAACTTCTACATTCGATGCCGAAACCTATCAAATCACGTCCGATTGACCTCAAATTTTGCACACAAGTCACAAATGACACCACGAACCTACTCCAACTCCCGAAACCCCAATTCAAACCCGATAACCACAAAGTCCACTCTCGGTCAAACTTTAAAATTTCCAACTTTCGCCATTTCAAAATTGATTCAACTACGGACCTCAAATTCGCAATCCGAACACACTCATAAGTCCAAAATCACCCAACGGATCTAACAGAATCATCAAAACTCTATTCCGGAGTCATTTACACAGTCAACATCCTGTCAACCATTTCAATTTAAGCTTTCAACCTTGAGACAGAGTATCTCAACTCATTACGAAGTCTCTCCGGACCCGAACCAACTACCCCGGCATGTCACATAACAACAATTAAGCAGGAAATGAACAGTAAATGGGGGAACTGAGCTACAACTCTCAAAATGACCAGTCGGGTCGTTACATCCTCCCCTCTTAAATAAATGTTCGTCCTCGAATGGGTTAAAAAATATACCTGGAGTCTCAAATAGGCGTGGATATCTGCTCCGTATCTCCCGCTCGGTTTCCCAAGTAGCCTCCTCAACTGGCTGACCTCTCCACCATACCTTTACTGAAGCTATGTCCTTTGAACTCAACTTTTGAAACTGCGGATCCAAAATGTCCACCGGCTCCACATCATAAGTCAAATCACCATTCAACTGAACCGTGCTGAAATCCAAAACATGAGATGGATCGCTGACATACGTCCGGAGCATAGAAACATGAAATACTGAATGCACACTCGACAAACTAGGTGGCAAGGCAAGCTTGTAAGCTACCTCTGCAATCCTCTGATGTACCTCAAATGACCCAATATACCGAGGGCTTAACTTGCCCTTCTTTTCGAACCTCATAACACCCTTCATGGGTGAAACCTTGAGTAGTACCTTCTCCCTAACCATGTAAGCAACATAGCAAACCTTACGATCGGTGTAACTCTTATGTCTATACTGCGTCGTGCGAAGCCAATCCAGAATCAATTTAACCTTGTCCAAAGCATCCTGAACCAAGTCAGTACCTAATAGCCTAGCCTCACCTGGCTCAAACTAACCCTCCGGAGACCGATACCGTCTCCCATACAAAGGCTCAAACGGAGCCATCTGAATGCTCGACTGGTAGTTGTTTTTGCAGGCAAACTCCGCGAGCAACAGAAACTGATCCCAAGAACCCCCAAAATCTATGACACAAACATGTAGCATATCCTCCAATAACTGAATACCGTGCTCGGACTGTCCGTCCGTCTGAGGGTGAAATGTTGTGCTAAACTCAACCTGGGTGCCCAACTCTCGCTGCGCAGCTCTCCAAAACTGTGATGTAAACTATGTGCCCCGATATAAAATGATGGACATTGGCACACCGTGAAGATGAACAATCTTGCGGATGTAAATCTCAGCCAACCGCTCCGAAGAATAGGTAGTCCCGACTGGAATGAAGTGCGCGGACTTGATCAACTGATCCACAATAACCTAAATAACATCAAACTTCCTCAAAGTCTGTGGTAGCCCAAATACAAAATCCATGGTGATATGCTCCCATTTCCATTCCGAAATCTCAAGCCTCTGAAACAATCCGCCCGGTCTCTGATGCTCATACTTCACCTGCTGACAACTTAGGCACCAAGCTATAAAATCCACTATATCCTTCTTCATTCTCCTCCACCAATAATGCTGCCTCAAATCCTGGTATATCTTTGCGGCACCCGGATGAATGGAATACCGCGATTTGTGGGCCTCCTCAAGAATCAACTCATGTAGCCCATCTACATTAGGCACACAAATCCGACCTTGTATCCTCAACACCCCATCATACCCAATAGTAGCATCCCTGGCATCACCGTGATGAACCGTGTCCTTAAGGACAAGCAAATGGGGTTCATCATACTGACGCTCTCTGATGCGATCATATAACCGAGAAACCAAACAAGCTAGAACCCGGCTGAGCTCCGAAACAACTAATCTCACGAATTGGTTAGCCAAGGCCTGAACATCAACTGCGAACGGTCTCTTACCAACAGGAATGAATGCAAGGCTGCCCATACTTACCGCCTTTCTACTCAAGGCATCAACCACCACATTGGCCTTCCCGGGATGATACAGAATGGTGATATCACAGTCTTTTAACAACTCCAACCAACTCCGTTGCCTCAAATTTAGATCCTTTTTTTTGAACAAGTGCTGGAGACTCCGATGATCCGTAAATACCTCACAAGACACACCATAGAGATAATGCCTCCAAATCTTTAATGCATGAACGATGGCAGCCAACTCCAAATCGTGAATGGGGTAGTTTTTCTCATTAGGCTTCAACTGACGAGAAGCATAAGCAATCACTCTACCCTCCTGCATTAAGACATATCCAATACTGATTCGAGAAGCATCACAATACACTGTATAAGAGCCAGAAGATGAAGGCAAAACTAGAAGTAAAGCTATGGTCAAGGAAGTCTTGAGCTTCTGAAAGCTCTCTTCACACTCATCCGACCAGTTGAAAGTAGCACCCTTTTGGGTCAATTTGGTCAAAGGCGATCTGATAGACAAGAAACCCTCCACGAATTGACGATAATAACCGACCAAGGCGAGAAAGCTCTGAATCTCCGTAGCTGAGGAAGGTCTAGGCCAACTCTGAACCACTTATATCTTCTTCGGTCCACCTTAATCCCCTCACTGGACACCATATGACCCAAGAACGCCACCTAACTAAGCCAAAACTCACACTTAGAGAACTTGGCATAAAGCTTCTCATCCCTCAACCGTTGAAACATAATCCTCAAATGCTGGGCATGCTCCTCTTGGCTACGAGAGTACACCAGGATATCATCAATGAATACTATGGAAAATGAGTCGAGATAAGGCTAAAATACATTGTTCATCAGATGCATAAATGCTGCTGGGGCATTGGTCAGCCCAAAAGACATCACAAGCAACTCATAATGATCATAACAGGTCCTGAATGTTGTCTTTAGAATACCCGAGTCTCGAATATTTAACTGGTGATACTAGAACTCAAATCAATCTTAGAGAACACCCTCGCTCCCTCACTACTAGAAATCCGATAAAAACCGACCAACATTGGTCAGTAATGGCCAAAAACTGACCAAAATGCGACCATTTACGTGTGGACGGTATTTTTGTGGTCGGAAAAGCATACCGACCAAAGTTGATCGGAAAATACCGACCAACTTTGGCCGGTCAATTAAATTAAAAAAAAAATATTACAAAAAAAACCGACCAACTTTGGTCGGTATTTTAATTATGTAATAAAAAGATTCACCATCTGAGAATCGAACTGGGGTCTGTACTATGGCAGGATACTATTCTACCACTAGACCATTGGTACATTTTATTTTAAGACTGTTTTTTATTTGATTTGTACTCTTTAATTGTATTTTTGCATGAAAATAACCGACCAAAGTTGGTCGGTTTTATTAAAAAGTAAAATTACCGACCAAAGTTGGTCGTTTTTTAAATGACCGGCCGAATTAACCGACCAATTTTGGTCATTTTTTTAATATTAATTTTTATTTATTTTACTTGAAAAATCGACCAAAGTTGGTCGGTTTCTTGAAACATAAATTTTGCGGGACTCAAAAATAGTTTCCCGCATTTTTGCGCCAAAGAAAACCGACCAAAGTTGGTCGGTTTCGTAAAAAAAAAATAAAAAAAAAATTTGAAAAACCGACCAACTTTGGTTGGTTTTTTGGTCGGTTCTTTGAGACCTTGGTCGGTTTTTGCCGAATTTCTAGTAGTGCCTGAAGCTGGTCAAATAGATCATCAATACACGGTAAAGGATACTTGTTCTTGATTGTAACTTTGTTCAACTGCCTATAGTCGATGCACATCTGCATAGTACCATTCTTCTTCTTCACAAAGAGAATCGGTGCACCCCAAGGCGACACACTAGGCCTAATAAACCACTTATCAAGAAGTTCCTGAAGTTGTTCTTTCAATTCCTTCAACTCAGCTAGTGCCATACGATACAGAGGAATAGAAATGGGATGAGTGCCCCGCACCAAGTCAATATCCTTGTCGGGCGGCATACCCGACATGTCTGTAGGAAACACATCTAGAAAGTCTCGTACCACAGGAACAGAATCAATAGTAGGGATATCAGCAGAAACATCCCTCACAAAGGCCAAATAAGATAAACATCCCTTCCCAACCATCCGTTGGGCCTTCAAATACGAAATCACCCTGCTGGGAACAAAATCTAGAGAACCTCTCCACTCGATCCTTGGCAACCCCGGCATCGCCAATGTCACGGTCTTAGCGTGACAATCCATAATAGCATGACACGGAGACAACCAATCCATACCCAAGATCATGTCAAAATCAACCATACTAAGCAATAAGAGATCAACTCTCGTCTCCAATCCCGCAATAGTCACTACACATGACCGATATACATGGTCCACGATAATAGTATTGCCCGCTGGCGTAGATACATGGAAAGATGAAACTAAGGGCTCACGGGACATATCCAGATAATGGGCAAAATACGATTATACATACGAATAAGTGGAACCAAGGTCAAATAGTACAGAAGCATCCCTGTGGCATACTAAGACAATACCTGTGATCACTAAGTCTGAAGCAACGGCATCTAGCCTGGCAGGAATAGCATAGAATTGGGCTTGACCGCTACCTGATCAGCCTCCCCCTAGCTGCCTGAACCTCACCCCGAGTCGGTTGGGCGAGTGGTGAAGTAACTGGTGCTGAAGTCATGGTCTGACTCCTCTGCTGAACTGGTCCTCCCGTAAGGCGGGGACAAAACCTCTTTACATGACCCAACTCCCCACACTCAAAACATCCCCTCTCGGAAAATGGTGGCAAATACTGAGGCGGACCTTGAGAACCGGAATAACTATCAGAAGAACCTGGTGCAGACGAACCCTGAACTAAACGCGCACGAGATGAACTAATAGCTGGGAGAGCACTGAGGGATGACTGACATTCTAGCACTGTATGAACCATGGCTGGATGATGCACCACGGTCAACTGGATGATCCATCTAAGCGGGCCTATAAGGATGACGTGACCCTTGCTGTGGTGGAACTAACCCCCAGAAGGAACACCGCTGAAACCACCCGAACCACGAGGCCTATTGGCCTCCCTCTCCTCACGCTGCTGACTACGAACCAGCTCTATCCGTCGAGCAATGTCAACCACCTCATCGAACGTAGCACCTGAGACACTCTCCCGAGGCATAACAAAACGGTACTGTTAGTAGAGGCCATCTATGAACCTCCTAATCCTCTCCCTCTTAGTGGGAACCAACCAAACTGCGTGACGAGCCAACACTGAAATCCTCATCTCATACTGGGTCACAGACATGCCATCCTGACGCAGCTGCTAGAACTTCCTGTGCAACTCCTCCCTGCGAGACTGTGGCACAAACTTCTCCAAGAAGAGAACGGAGAACTCGTGCCAAGTAAGGGGTGCTGCACCGACTGGCATGCACCTCTCTTAGGCCTCCCACCATCTGAAGGCAGCCCCTGTAAACTGAAAAGTAGTGAACGAGACGCCACTGGTCTCCAGAATACCCGATGCCTGAAGCATCCACTCACACCTATCGAAGAAGTCATGGGCGTCCTCAGACTCAGCCCCATTGAATGATGGAGATGGAGCCTGCCAAATCTCTCTAATCTCCTCGGCTCATCATCAGTCCTAACAGGACCCACCTGGGCCTGAGCAACTGCAATCGACTAGGCTGGCAATACCCCTGGCATCTGAAGTCCCTGCATCATATGCTCTGGAGTACGGGCGACAGGAGTCTGAGTAACTCCCCCTGCCTGAGAAGTGGCTGGCACGGTCTGAACAGAAACTGCCTGAGCAAGGTTGGTGCACACAGTCAAAATCTGTGCCAAAGCCACCTGAAGACCTGGAATCATAATAGGCACAGCTGGTGCCTGAGTTGGCCCCACTGGCTCTACCACATCTGGAACCTGCTCTTGAGTTGGGACAACTGGTGGATCTGCATGTGCTGCTCTAGCTGCTATACGAGCTGCACATCTGCCCATATAGCGGCCCCTACTGCCACCCCAGCCTCTCTTGGCCCTAGTCGGTGGTGCTGGTGGCTACCCGTCCTGTCCGGTAGCATGTGTCCCCACCATCTGTGGGAGAATAGAATAACAGAAGTTTAGTTCCCAAAATCAACAAATCTGCACGACAAGAATACAACAATGTGAAGTTTTCCTAAGGGTTCGGCAGCCTTTGGAATATAATGACAGATATCTCTGTACCGATCCGCAAGACTCTACTAAACCTGCCCATGACTCGTGAGACCTATGTAAACTAGGCTCTGATACTAATTTGTCACGACCCAAAACCCAACTTGTTGTGATGGTGCCTATCATGGTACTATGCAAGCCGACTGCTCAGACATTTCCAACACTTTAATTTTTTTTTTGGAAATATGCTAAACCAGTCTAAATAAAGGAAAAATATCATAAAAACAGGATAGAATATCAATACTCAATACATAAATTCTTCCCAAAATTGGGGTGTCAATGTGTACATGAGCATCTACATAATGACATAGTCTGGTACACTGACTAGAAAGTAAATCTGAACAAGTAAACAGAAAGATAAGGGAGGAGAGTCAAAGTCTGCGGATGCCAAACAACTACCTTGATGATCTCTGAAGGTCTGGACTCAGCAAATCAGCAACTGCCGTGACCCGAAATACCTGGATTTGCACACGAGGTGCAGGGTGTAGCGTGAATACAACCAACTTAATAAGTAACAAATCTAATTTTTGGACTGAAAGTAGTGACGAGTTCAAATATTACAGCCCACTTTCAACATTTAATAGTACGGAAAGTTATAGAAAATATGATAGTGATAACTCAGAAATTCATAATTTAACAAGTAGAGGTACAAGAATTTAGACATGCTTTCAGATTTGCAATAAAACTCAACACAGAACAGGGCAGATCCAGCCCAAATGCAAGTAAAACAGGGCAGATCCAGCCCAAATGCAAATAAACCAGGGTAGATCCAGCCCAAATGTAAATAACTGCTAGCAATTGCGCCCATTGTAGATGTGCAAACTCCGGAGGGGCCGATCCAGCCCAAGCGCTATAATAAGCCAAATCTTGGCATGAATCAATAAAGCATGATGTGGCGTGAATCCCGATCCCATAAATATCACTCCCAATAGACCCCCAGTCTCACTCAGTCACTAATCTCTCCAGTTTCTCGGGCTCACCAGAATCATGTTATTCAACCCAAACAATAATGATATGATGTATCAAGTAAACGACAACAGAGACCGAGACGTAATATGCATATAATAGTTGTGACTGAGTACAAATGGCAATTAGCGCAAATAATTCAACATGTAACACGATCTCTGAGGGCCCAACAGTACCAACATATAGCCTAAGCAAGATTTCTAACATGACTGACAGCTCAATAGCTCTAACATATGGTAAAAATACAGGTAACTGCAAGATTAATCAACTATCCAGTTTCATGGAATCGACAAAGTCACAATTCTTACGGCGCACGCCTACATGCCCGCTATCTAGCACATGCGTCACCTCACCACCAATCACATAACACGAATTCAAGGTTTCTTATCCCAGAACCAAGTTTAGAAGTGTTACTTACCTCAAACTGTGTAAACCCCTACTCCAACACGCCCTTGCCTCGCGAAACGGCCTCCGAATGCCTCGAATCTAGCTACAAACAGTTCGATACAATCAACACGAGCTAAAAGAATCAATTCCATAAGAAAATACTAAGTTCTTAATCAAAAGTCAAATAGTCAACTCAAAGTCGGCCCCCGGGCCCACGTCTCGAAATCCAATAAAAGTTATAAAATCCAAAAGCCCATCCAACTACGAGTCGAACCATACAAATTTATCAAAATTCGACACCAATTCGATACCCAAATCCCCAATTTACACTCTCCAAATTCCTAGCCTCAACTCCCAAAATTACACCTCAAAGCCACACAATCTAGGTGAGAAATTCAATGTGGAAACATAATTATTGAATAAATTTAACCATAAGTGACTTACCTCAAGAATTCCTTCGAAATTCCCCTCACAAATCGCCTAATCCCGAGCTTGGAATGTTCAAAATGAAGAAAATCACGGAACCCTCGATTTTAATACTCTACCCAGGTTTTCCGCACATGCGACAACTTAACCGCATATGCGGTGTCACAAAAGCGATAATCCTTCCGCTTCTGCGGTGAACCACTGGAACCAAGCCTTCACACCTGCGGAAAATACTCTGCTTCTGGGCAAACGCAGGTGCGACCATTCTCCCGCTCCTGTGCTGACCCCTCGCTCCTACACTCAACCTCTCCGCATCTGCGACCACGCAGGTGCGGACAATCCTTCGCACCTGCGACCACAACCTTCCTCACTCCTGGTTGCATCTGTGCTTCCTAGCTCGCACCTGCGACCAAAGTTCCGCAAGTGCGATTGCACTAGAAGACTCCAGCTACAATACCCTTTTTAACTCCAAACTTGATCTGATAATCATCCGAACTTCACCCGAGTACCCTAGGACCTCAACCAAATATATCAACAAGTCCTAAAACACGATGCGAACTTAGCCGAGCCTTCAAATCACATCAAACAATGCTGAAACCACGAATCGCGCATCGATTCAAGCCTAATGAACTTTTGAACTTCTAACTTCTACATTCGATGCCAAAATCTATCAAATCATGTCTGATTGACCTCAAATTTTGCACACACGTCACAAATGACACCACGGACCTAGTCCAACTCCCGGAACCCCAATCCGAACCCGGTAACCACAGAGTCCACTCTCGGTCAAACTTCAAAATTTCCAACTTTCGCCATTTCAAGCTTAATTCAATTACGAACCTCAAATTCGCAATCTAGACACACTCCCTAAGTCCGAAATCACCCAACGGAGCTAACAGAACCATCAAAACTCCATTCCAGAGTCGTTTACACGTAGGTCAATATCTGGTAAACCATTTCAACTTAAGTTTCTAACCTTGAGACTAAGTGTCTCAACTCATTCAGAAGTCTCCCTGGATCCGAACCAACTACCCCGGCAAGTCACATAACAAAAATTAAGTAGGGAATGAACAGTAAATGGAGGAACGGGGCTACAACTTTCAAAACGACCGGCTGGGTCACATAGTGTCATTGCATGGTAAGTCGCACGCAAATTTGCTGCAATACCATTACCGTGTGTAGGCAAAGGTACAAAGAATTTTACAAATTTGCTGCAATACCATTACCATAGTGTCAGAAAGGAAGCAGGAAAATACGAAAATAATCAAGATTGGAATTCTGGAAATTGAAAAGCCAAATGAAAAGCAAAAACAGAACCCGAAAAACACATCATAGAAATGTAAATTGAAAAGAAAATAAAGGAACAGGAAAATAAGGAATATGATGAAGGATATGCTGTTTGAATTGAAGGTTCTTGACTCCTAGTCTCAAGAGTCAAGTCATAGGCATAAAAATAAGCAGCATCTCCAGCTTTCGGCAACTTTTTTCTGCATCTCTCACCTACAAATAAATTTCATGGAAAAGGCAACTGAGAGAATCTGATGAAAATATTCTCTAAAGGGACTGCTTTCACAAAATGGAATGGTATATGATAAGAAAGTTACCCCATTTTCTGACACTAAAAGAAAAAAAAAGCAACCCCCTAATGCAAGAAGATATATATCCACATAAGGCCAAAGCATAAAACTAGCAGGATATGCCGATTCTCCAGGAGTTTATTCCTTCTCTTAAACTGAGAAGAGGATGCTCTATAAAGCTTCGGAAGGCGCTGCTGTTATGAACCGGAAACAGAAAAATGAGGGAAAAAAGAGTTGGTGAAGGATAATCTTGAATAATAAGCGAAACAGTGATAGGGCTACTCTCTATTGGCATGCAGTTATATATGTAGTGACTCCACTTCATAATATAATTTAGCTGACACGCCAAAGGAGAGCTGCCCTGTTACTGTCTCTGCTTAATCCTAGCACCCACCTCTGCGCTTAATATTATGATGCAAAAGGTATTGTTGTATATATACTTGGTATACATTGGTATTTCACCTTCCTTTTGTGGCAAGAATTGATGTATTGTTCAAGCTATGTTTAATTAAGTACAAATCAAGTTTGTCATGTATTCCTGCTACCTGAATTCAAGATTATAGTCCGTGGCAACAATATGAACTCAAGATCAAGCTATCAAAATCCTTGACTCATGCTCAATGTTATAATTCAAGATCAAGCATTTCAGCACTTGAATTAAAGGCCAAACTCCTTACCGGTCTCTAGCCAATTCATACTGATACTAGGTCATATATAATGATAGTAACGAAACAGGATGGTCTATTCCTCCTTCTGTTAATAAAAAGACTATCATTTAGAAGAATAAGTGTAAGGGTACGTGTTCTCCTGAGTAGACCTATTAACGGTTCATTTCACTTTTCCGTAGGATACTAATATTATAATATCAAAAACAATTTAGATCATATGGAAGAAGAGACCTTTTTCTAAGAATAATATAATAATTGATTGAATTGAAAAGACTCATTGTCACGACCAAAAATCTCATCACAGGTGTCGTGATGATACTTAGCCTCTAAGACTAGGTAAGCCGATTACAATGACAATTCAAGCCTTTTTTTTAATTTATAATCGAAACCAACAACGGAAATAATTATAACACATTCCCAAGACTAGTAATACTGAGTCACGAACTCTAACCGAATACATGCAATAAATCTCAAAGATCGAATATACAATACTGTTCGAGTAAGAGTTGACAGTACAATAAAATGGAAAGACTCTAAGGGACTGCAATGACCAATCAGCTCTACCTTGAATCCTTGCGATCAACACACTAACTCTGCCCGAATCCGATATCTCCAATACCTGGCTCTGCACAAAAATATACAGAAGTGTAGTAAGAGTACACTACAGTCGGTATCCAGTAAATATCAAGACTAACCTCAGTGGAGTAGTGACAAGGTACAGTCAAGACACTCACTAGTCAAATAACCTGTGCAATATAGCAGTATACAATAGTACTGGGAAATAACTAGCAATGGTAACAACAAAATCAACCAGTGATATAACAGCAAGACAACACAATAATCATAATTTTTGCTTAGACGAATAAGGAACACAAGTACAACCAATTAAACATGTCCTTCAAATATAAATCTTTCACATATAATTCTTTCGAATAAATACCTTCCGAATATAATTCTTTCAAATAAAAGTCACCTTGTGACATCTCATTTCAAAATCATAAACATACGGGTCTCAGCCCACTTTCATATTTTTACGGCACCTCGTGCCCATATTTCTATCACAACTGCACGGACAACTCACGTGCCAATAATATCAATGTATATAAGATCCACATGATCAATTTATTTCCACTAAAGTGAGTTTATAATTTTTAAATCAAGTAAGAAATCAACAAAGAAATGAATTTATTTTAAAAATTATTTGGGTGAAGAAAATAACATTGCACTTAAATTAAAGCATCAAATGAACTACTGACTTGGATGTAAAACTATTTAATTTAAAATATAATAATAATTTCTTTTATGTAAATCAACTCAATCATCGAAAATCAGTAAGAAAAATCAGAAATATACTTCTTCAGAGTCTCGTGCTAAAAAGCCAAAGCCATACAATACAACTAGCAGCACAAAACACATAATAATAAAGTCAACTAGTACATCACGGAAGAAGACAAAAATTTACATATTAAATGAAACAAAATCACCCAAGACAAGAACATAAATAAAGAAATATCAACAGGGCACTCCCGAGGTACCGCCTCGTAGTCCAAAATTATAAATAAATTCATAATTTCTCATTTTCTTATATCACCGCGGGAGCCTTCACATTTCATATTTTTTAAAGAAATTATTTTTTCCGAAATAACATCCCGCGTTTTAGCCACCCTTATCACACCGCATGATTTCTAGTAGTTCCCCTACTAGCCACGCGTTTCAAGCCACCCTTATCTCACCGCATGCGTTTCAACACCCTTACCTTATATCACCGCATGCGTATCAATATCATAATATTTCACAAATCGCACCTCAAGTGCTCAAAAATCATAACATAATACAACTTGCACCTCAAGTGCTCACATATCACAACATATCACAAATTGCACATCAAGTGCTCAAATATTACAACATATCACAAATTGTACATCAAGTGCTCAAATATTACAACATATCACAAATTGCACATCAATTGCTCAAATATTATAACATATCACAAATTGCACATCAAGTGCTCAAATATTACAACATATCACAAATTGCACATCAAGTGCTCAAATATTATAACTTTTCATAGAAATCAAAAATACATTATTTTTCCACAATAAGGAGCCCACGACTCGATCATAATATGTACAACATCTTAACAAAATGTTCGAAAGTGAACAACTCAACCGAATAATATTTCACAATTTGGAACTTTGCCTCAATATGATTAACGGCCTTTATAATTCAATTCCAAATTTTCAACAACGTGAACTAAAAAGTAATTCATCAATGAACAACACATATTTTAAATCACAACTTCAAGAAATAAATAGATTTATTCATCTTATTAACTAAATTTTCCATTTAAATTATATGTAGCTAAAATCAATAATGGAAGTGTTTTCCATACAAATGGCAACTCAAACAAGCACAGAGTTCACATAAAAGTCAAGTGGCAATCACACCAAATTATCATATAAAAATAACCTCGGCAAACAAGGAATGAGGCATGACAAATAAGGGATTTAATAAGTTACAATAATTTTTTTTTCCAATTTATTACTTAAGGGCGTCTACGAATTTCAACCGACATAATATGCACATATAAACCAAGTACGTAATTATCACCTCTCGTACATGGTTTCAATTACATAATTTTCACATAAGACGCAATACCTAAGGGGTAATTTTTTCACTCAAGGTTAGGCAAGATACTTACCTTTACGGAGTTAGGCGGATATTCCAAAATAGTTGTCTTGCTTGAATAAATCATCCGAACAGCTCAAATTAATTCAAATTAATTTAATTCAGTCAATACTAATTATAAGAATTAATTCCATATGAAAATACTAATTTTCTAATGAAATCCGAAATTTAACTCAAAAATCGCTCGTGGGGCCCACGTCTCGAAATCCGACGAAACTCACAAAATATGACAAGCCATTCAATTACAAGTCCAACCATACCAGTTTCACTCAAATCCGACTCCGAATCGACACCGAAATCTCAAAAATTCGTTTTATGAGATTTCTAAAATTTTCTCCAAATTTCAATCTCAAAATACTAATTATATGATGAAAACAAATGATAGATTCAGGTAATCTAACCATAATTGAGTTAAGAACACTTACCTTAATATTTTCTCTGAAAATCTCCCAAAAATCGCCTCTCCTCAAGCTCCAATTTGTCAAAAATGAAAAATGGCACAAAGTCCCCTGCATTATAACTTACAGTTCTGACCAGGCTGCCCTCGGTCCTCGGCCCTCGATCATGGCCCTCGATCATGGCCTTCGGTCTTTGGCCTTCGGTCCTCGACCTTCGATTTCTGTCCCCGAATTTCCAGCAGAATAAAAACTGCAGCACCTGTTTAAGTCCATCTTTTGATCTGTTAACCATCCGAAACTCACCCGAGTCCCTCGGGACCTCAACCAAATACACCAACAAGTCCTAAAATATCATACGAACTTATTTGAAACCTAAAATCACATCAAACAATGCTAAAATGATAAATCACACCCCAATTCAAGCTTAATGAAACTTAAGAATTTCCAACTTCTACATTCGATGTCGAAACATATCAAATCAAGTCCGATTGACTTCAAATTTTGCACACAAGTCATAAATGAAATAACGGAGCTATAAAAATTTTCAGAACTGGATTCCGACCCCGATATCAAAAAGTCAGTTCCCCGGTCAAACTTCCAAACTTAAATTCCTATTTTTGTCATTTCAAGCCTAATTCAACTACGGACTTCCAAATAAAATTTCGAACACGCTCCTAAATCCAAATTTACCACATAGAGCTGTTGGAACCATCAAAATTCTATTTCGGGGTCGTTTGCTCAAAAGTCAACTCTCCGGTCAACTCTTTTCATTTAAACTTCAAAAATGAGAATTGTTTTCTCAGTTTAATCCCAAATCTTTCGAAAATCACACTCGACCATACACGCGGGTCATAATACATATTACGAACCTTCTCCGGACCTTAAGTCACTGAACGAGGCGTAAATTCTTAAAACGACAAGTCGGGTCGTTACAAATTTTCAGAACTGGATTCCGATCCCGATATCAAAAAGTCAATTCCCCGGTCAAACTTCCAAACTTAAATTCCCATTTTAGCCATTTCAAGCCTAATTCAACTACAAACTTCCAAATAAAATTCCGAACACGCTCCTAAATCCAAAATTACCATACGGAGCTGTTGGTAACATCAAAACTCCATTCCGGGGTTATTTGCTCAAAAGTCAACTCTCCGGTCAACTTTTTCCATTTAAGTTTCAGAAATGAGAATTGTTTTCTCAGTTTAATCCCAAACCTTTCGAAAATCAAACTCGACCACACACGCGTGTCATAATACATATTACGAAACTTTTCGGGACCTTAAGTCACTGAACAAGGCATAAATTCTTAAAATGACAAGTCGGGTCGTTACACTCATCAATCATAGTATATCATTGGATGCCAAATAAGAGTTAAACGCATGAATTAACGGTCTCACATCTATTGTTTGTTGAATACCATCACTCATCTTCTTGATAATTTTGAATAGTTATAAAGCTCTCTACAAGCCATTATTATTTCTCATATCATATCTATGGGATTTATAACCACAACTCAACTCAAGCGAATCACTCTGATAATGCTTAACAAAACCTAATTGAATATTATATTAAACTATACTTCTTCTATTCCATTTTACGTGGAACACTTTACTTTGTTACTCATTTCAAAAATAATGATACATTAATTTCTGTATTTGGAAAATAATTTAACTTTAAATTTTTTTTTTTGCACTTAACGACGTGCTTTTATAGCCACAAAAATAACATGGCACTGCACGTTTAAGATACCATATTCTAACATTATTCATTTCATTCTTAAACTTTGTGCCTAGTAAAACATCGATACATAAAATGACATGAAAGAGTATTATCTTCGACGATCGAGTATGAGCCTATTTTTAAGTATTATATTCTGCATTTGTCGCTGACATAGATATCCCTCTTGGTAGGACAACATATATATATATATATATACTTGCTCCTATTTTCTTAGGCGGATGCAATGTAGTTCCAACAGGTTTAATTGAACCTAGGTTCTAAACCCAGTCTGAAATAGTACTATGAATTTAGCAGTTATCAAGAACATAATATGAACCCTCGTCAAAGTTAAATCGTGGATCCATCTCTATTTTTCGTTATTTTCCTTAAATACGTAATAAATAAAGTACGATAATGTCGTATAATTGTGACAGGTATATCGGGCCAAAGATGTTGCGTGAGAGACTTGCTGATTGAAAAAATTAGGATGGTAATTAATTGTTTGTCTAGAGATGAAATTTTCGTATATATTAGTATCAATTTAAGTGCACGTTCTTATAGAACATCCAGCCTTGGAGTATTCAATGAATTGCTGCTGCAATTGTTTAGGTTCAAATGTCTTATAAAGAAGTAATTAAATACTGTGTTCGCATTGCGAGTCGCACGCAAATTTGCTGCCGTATAGTGTGTCATCATAATTCATATGTGCAAACGATTTGAAACTGAGCATAGATAGCGATCAGCACTCAGCAGTTGGGGTTAACGAGATATGTAAACAGGCACAAATGAGGACACTAGCTTGAGCAAAACTTATAAGAGACCACTCAAAAGCGAAATCGAATTGAACTTTATCATGTCCAAGACAGTCAAAGGAGCGATCTTAATTTCGTGGCATCTGAAAGATTTGGATCTCAAAATAATTATACGAGCATAAGCGAGACTGGCATTCAGGAAATCGAAAAAGCCACATAATTTATAAGAAGAAAAAACGCCAAACACATATACAACCCATTCAACTTGACTACATTTTTCATTTTGTCACTCTATCTCAACTTTGTTTCATTTTGGCTCTTCAACTTTATTTCTTATGTTTCATTTTGACATAAAAGCTGAAACCGATACAAAAAAATATAGCGTGTGTATACACAAATCTAAGGTATAATAAATATCCAATTAAATGTTGCCACTTGATTTTTTTCATCCTTTATTTCATATAAGCTGAAGTTTGAAGTGAATCCATATCTCAAAAAAAATTATTTTTTCATAATGGAATGGATATTTATTCTTGTGGATTTCAAGTTGAACTGAAAGTATCATGGACACCAAGAAATTCGGGTCGGGTATTTTAGTATTGACCCGTTTGACAAGGATGAGCAACATTTAAGTGGATATTTATTACATTTTATATTTGTGTATACACACGCGCTATATTTCTTTGCACTGGTTTCAGCTTTTGTGTTAAAATGAAACATAAGAAATAGAGTTGGAAGGCCAAAATGGAACAAGATTGAGATAAAGTGCCAAAATAAAAAATGGAGCCAAGTTGAATGGGCTGTATATGTATTTGGCCAAGAAAAAAGCAAAAACGAGCCCCATACAGAAAAGTAAATCGAAAAGGAGAAGAAGAAAATGAGGAGGATATGCTGTTTGAAGGTCGTCCTTGCCTCCTTAGTCACAAATCCATATAGGCATAAAATCATGCAGCATATATCTCCTTTCAGCAACATTTTTCTGCAATATCTCTCACCTACAAATGCATGGGCAATGCAACTGGGAAATCTGACAAAAAGCAATAATATCCCCTAATGAAAGAAGATGTAGCCATAGAATAAAAATCGCAGGATATGCCAATTCTCTAGTGGTTTATTCTCTCTTAGCCTGAGAAGGAGTACTCTATAAAATGTGCAAAGGCTCTGTAGTAGAAGCAGAAAAATTAGAAAGAAAACGTTATTGAATGATAATACTAAAGGTGACAAACGGGTGGGCCGGGCCGGGCCGGGTCGAGAAAAAAAGTGACCGACCGGTCACCGATTCGGGCCGGGTTTCAGGTTTTACGAACCGATCTTAACGGGTCCGGCCCCATCTGGTCAAAAATTGAACCAGAAAGGTTCCGGGCCGGGCCGTGCCGGGTTAGTATAATTTTTTATTTTTATTTTGTATAACTAAAGTAAAAATATAAAACAAAAAAATAATCTTATAAAAAGAGTGTTTGAATAAAGGATGCAAAGACTTTAAAATTCTTATATTTGAATATTTCATTAAGAATTTAAGATAATAGAATACAATAAAGATGGGAAAAAATTGCACTTATAATTTGCAAGTTCAAAACTTGCAAAATAAAGTTTATATTTAACAACTAAATTATTGAAAAAAGAGTAAATTCAAAGTTTAATTATTAAATATAAATCTAGAAATTCAAAGGTTTTGCATTACCTTAGTAAGTTCTTCATAATCAATATGACCTTCTTGGCCATCTTCTCGAGTGTTAAATTAAAATTCAAATTTTCAAATTAATCAAACAAACTAATACATTAACCATAATACGTCTAATAATTTTAAAATAACACAAATTATCTCAAATCAACTTAGACGAAGATTTAAGACTCGACCACAGTTCTTGCACTTTACTTTATGAACTTCTTCATTTTCTTCTACTACCTCAAAGTGTTCCCAAACATATGAACGCACTTTAGAATCACGGGACATGATTTAACTTGAATTGAGAATTTAAGTTTGAGAAATGAGAGATGAGTGAAGAAATGAAGAAGAGGGGGGGCGTTACCAACGATAAAATGAATTTTAAAAAAAAAAACAGAAAATCACTATTGAACCGGGCCGAGACGATTTGGGCCGGTTCGGTTAACCGGTTCAACAGTGATTTTCCTTGATCGGGTTTGACCGGTCCGGTTAATCGAATTTTTTTTACACGGACCAACCCCCTAACCCAGCCCACCCGCCCCCTAACTATCGGTCGGAAAACGGGTCAATCCGGCCCGTTAAACAGGCTTAGATAATACTCCATAAGCAAGAGTAAATAATATGGGACTTATGTTACAACCTGCAATTTGGGGTTGTAATTTCGGCCAAGAACTGGTGAGAAAAGGCCTTCTGATGGTCTGACGTAGAGCAGTCTACTCGGGCAACTTGGGCTTTTTAATTTTAAGCATATATAAGGGGGATATAGGTGATGAAAGCTCCGACCTGCCTCCCCCATACGTGCTGCCACCAAGCCGTATTGAATAAGCTACCTTGAGGGCAACCTCAAGGGCCTGCCTGGATGACTCAAAGGAGTGTCCTAGGTATCCATACGAGTTAGGGAACTCTATGGACGGCGCGACGCCTTCGGCTAGCGTTGGGCACCAAACGGGCACTGAAGGTTGATATGTGGGACAGTTATGCCCCGCGGGCTGCCGAAATATTGGAAGGAGACCTCCGTGCCAATTGGATACTTGATGCACCTATCTTAGGGGCATCATGTGTCGACTTGTGAGCATGGCTTGGGTTCAACCATGCGAGCAAGGGTCCGTTGGCCTAAACGTGCAGTTGCGGGGCGATACTGCACTATTCGGGATGGAAGTGTGTCGCAAGGGCTATGTATGGACATGGCACCAAAAACACACATGAAAATGGCCAAGGACTAAAGGTTGCCTTACTCGGGTGAAGCACAAGCCGGTTGCGGATGCACTAGGCGAGTGTCAAGCTTGAGGATTGGGTTGTGCACGCGAGAGCGATGCTCAGTCTTAGGTGAAGGACAAGACATGTCCTAAGCCAACCCCCAGGAAGCGCATGGATTATGATCCTAAGACGAGAAGCGCCACGACATGTCTAGGGCCAAGTGCCTAGACATCCTACGGGCGGCACAAGTTGGGGCGAGCCTTATGGGCGAGCTCCACCAACAGTAACTGGATCGTGCTTGAAAACCTGGAAGAGGAGATAGACTGGCCTGCAGCGAGGGGAACTGCAGTGTCACGACTCAAATTAACCCTCCGTAAGGTGTCATGATGGCACCTAGTCTTTACGACTAGGTAAGCCTAATATTACGAAAAATATAAAGAAAATACTACATTGTAAAGATAAACCGCATATTGTGAATATCCAAGAGTAGTACCACTCGGCATATACAAAATAATTTTCTAAGACCCGGAATATCACTAAGTCACAAGCTGCTATAATCTATGTAGCTCTATACAAAAATCTGAAGGTAATAAAGAAAGCCTCTAGGTGAGGGAGTAGAAGGGGACTCCAAAGATCTGCGGACGCAAGCAGTAGTACCTTGAAGTCTCCTAGAATCAGCAGCACGCACTAACCCCAAGGCTGATAGCTCGCACCTGGATCTGCACACGAAAACATGTGCAGTGAAGGGAATGAGTACACCACAATGGTACCCAGTAAGTGCCAAGCCTAACCTCGGTCGAGTAGTGACGAGTTCAGGTCAAGGCCCAACCGGAGTAAATATAATAAATTAAACAGTAAAAGATATACGTAAAATTTACGGTAACACAGTTAAAGAAATTCTCGAAAATTTAACAGTTAAGGGAGCCCTCGGCTAAAAAATAAGGTAAACACAGTGGAGAATCTCCCGGGATACCGTCCCGTAGTTTCAAATAAATATGCAGTACTAGGGGATCTCCCGGAATATGTCCGTAGTCCCAAAGTAAATATGCAGTGCTGGGGGATCTCCCGAAATACATCCGTAGTCCCAAAGTAAATATGCACTGGGGGATATCCCGAAATACGTCCGTAGTCCCAAAATAAATATGCAAGACAGAGGGATCTCCCGGAATATGTCCGTAGTCCCAATTTAAATATGCAACACAAGATGAAATGATAAGTATGGCATCGAGTTATACAACTTATACTGAACACAGATAAGGAAAGTAGGGACTTAACTAAGCATGGCGCACAGAATGTCAAATAGGCAGTTAGAACACGTAAGCATGCTTCTCTAGTCTAAGTTTAACAATTAAATGTATTAGTTCAATTTAATAAGGAAAAACAATTTATGATTTAGAAAGGAAAAACGGGATTTTTGCAATAATAGCATGTGTACGTACTCGTCACCTCACGTACACGGCGCTAACACACCAATTAATATCAAACATCCTAAGGGAAAGTCCCCAACACGAGATTAGGCAAGCCACTTACCTCGAATCGCTCAAATCAACTCGATATCACGTTCTTCCCACGAGCATCCGACTCCAAATGGCCCGAATCTATTCAAATTAATTTCATAATATAAATATAACTACAAGTAACTAATTTAGCTAATTAATTCGAAGCTAAAGTGTGAAATTAGGAAAAATGCCCAAAAAGTCTCCCAGGGCCCACGTCTTGGAATCAGGTAAAAATTATAAATTTTGAACACCCATTCACTCACGAGTTCACTCGAACAAAAATTATCTAAATCCGACGTCAAATTCCCATTCAAATCTCAGATTTTCAATTGGGGAATCTTTTCCCCCATTTCCAAACTTCTACCCTCAAATTCCTTAATTAGACGAGGAAAACAATAATAGATTAATGTATTATGATCAAAATAGAGTTAGAATTAGTTACCCAATAGTTCTCCTTCAAAATCCATCGAGAAATCGTCTCCCACCGAGCTCTAAATCGAATTGGTGAAAAATGAGGAATGAACCCTCGAAGCTGCCTCTTCAACCCAGCGATTTTCGCACCTACGCTCATGGGGTTGCATCTTCGGTCACACACCTACGAAAATATCACCGCAGGTGCGAAGGTCACTTATCCGGGCTGGGGCCGCATCTGTCGGCAATTCCTCGCACCTGCGGTCCAAATCGGCGCATCTGCGCATTTCACTAAGGTAGCCAGGCTCCGCACCTGCGCCCACGCTTCGCACCTGCGGGCTCGCAGGTGCGGTCAAACTTGCGCACTTGCGCTCTATCACCAGCCCCACCAGTTCCACATCTGCGCACTCCCTCCGCACCTGCAGCCTCCCTTCCGCGAGTGCGAAACACCAGAACCAGCAAAGGCACCAGATTTTTCTTAAGTCCAAATTCATTCCGTTAAGCATCCGAAACACACCCGAGGCCCCCGGGACCTCAACCAAACATACCAACCAATCCCAAAATACCATACAAACTTAGTCGAGCCTTCAAACCACATCGAACAATACCAGAATCATGAATTAAGCACAGATTCAAGCCTAAGAATTTAACATTTTCCAAATTCTACAAACGACGCCGAACCACATCAAATCTAGTCCGAATGACCTCAAATTTTACACACAGATCACAAATGACACTACGAACCTACAGCCACTTTTGGAATTCCATTCCGAGCTCGATATCAAAATTTCCACTATCAGCTGAAATAGCCGAAAAACTAACTTTCGCCAATTCAAGCCTAAATCTACTACAGACCTCCAAAACACATTCCGGACCCGCTCCTAACCCCAAAATCACTCAATGGAGTCGACGGAATTCCATTTCGGATCCGTCTTCATACAGTTCTGACTTTGGTCCAAACTCTAAGGCTTAAACTCACAACTAGGGACTAAGTATCCCAAAACTCTCTGAATTCCATAAACAATCACTCCGACAAGTCTCAATAGCGAAAACAAATGTGGGGAAAACAGTTATTAGGGGATCGGGGCTCTAATTCTCAAAACGATCGGCCGGGTCGTTACATCCTCCCCCTCTTAAAACAATCGTTCGTCCTCGAACGAGTATAAAGACATATCTAAAACTGTGAAAAGATGAGGGTACTGGCTGCGCATATCCTGCTCGGTCTCCCAAGTCGCCTCCTCGACCGGCTGACCTCTCCACTGGACCTTTACTGAAGCAATATTCTTTGACCTGAGCTTTCTGACCTGCCTGTCCAAAATGGCTACTGGCTCCTCAACATAAGATAGATCCTTGTCCAACTAGACTGAGATGAAATCCAATACATGAGTCGGATCACCGTGATACTTTCGGAGCATAGACACATGGAATATCGGGTGAACTCCTGCTAGGCTGGGAGGCAAGGCAAGCTCATAAGCAACCTCCCCAACTCGCCGCAATATCATAAAAGGACCAATGAACCTCGGTCTCAGCTTGCCCTTCTTTGTGAACCTCATGACGCCCTTCATCGGCGATACCCGAAGCAAGACCTGCTCACCAACCATAAATGCCAAATCACGAACCTTACGGTCCGCATAACTCTTCTGCTGGACTTGGCTGTGCGAAGTCTCTCCTGAATCACCTTCACCTTATCTAAGGCATCCTGGACCAAATCTGTACCCAACAATCGGGCCTCACCCGGCTCAAACCATCCCACTAGGGACCGGCACCGCCTACCATACAAAGCCTCAAACGGTGCCATTTGAATGCTGGACTGGTAACTGTTGTTGTAAGCAAACTCTACAAGTGGCAAGTATTGGTCCCATCACCCTCCGAACTCCATCACACAGGCACAGAGCATATCCTCAAGAATCTGAATCGTGCACTCGGACTGCCCGCCCATCTGAGGGTGAAAGGCTGTGCTCAACTCCACCCTAGTACCCAACTCCTGTTGTATGGCTCTCCAAAACCGTGATGTGAACTGTGTACCTATGTCTGAAATTATGGATACTGGAATACCATGAAGGCGGACAATTTCTCTGATATAAATCTCAACCAACCTCTCAGAAGAATAAGTGGTCAACACTGGGATAAAATGAGGTGACTTGGTCAGCCGATCCACGATCACCCAAATAGCATCGAACCTTCTCAAAGTCCGTGGAAGTCCAACTACAAAGTCCATGGTGATCCGCTCCCACTTCCTCTCTGGGATCTCTAACCTTTAAAGTAATCCACCCGGCCTCAGGTTCTCATATTTGACCTGCTGACAGTTGAGACACTTGGCCACAAACCCAATTATATCCTTCTTTATCCTCATCCACCAATAGTGCTGTCTCAAATCCTGGTACATCTTCGTGGCACCGGGATGAATGGAGTACTGCGAGTTATTGGTCTCCCCGAGAATCAACTCACGAAGCCTATCTACATTGGGCACACAGATCCGGCCCTCCATCCTCATCGCACTGTCATCACCAATAGTCATATCTCTGGCATCACCTCGCCGAACCCTGTCCTGAAGAACTAGAAGATGAGGATCATCATACTGGCTCTCCCTGATACGGTCATAAAGAGAAGACCGAGAAACCACACAAGATAATACCCGGCTAGGCTCTGAAATATCCAATCTCACGAACTGGCTGGCTAGGGCCTGAACATCCAAGGCTAAGGGCCTCTCAGCTGTCGGAAGATATGCGAAACTCCCCAAACTCTCTGCCCGGCGACTCAAGGCGTAGGCCACTACATTGGCCTTCCCCGGGTGGTACAATATAGTGATATCATAGTCTTTAAGTAGCTCCAACCACCTCCGCTGATGCAAATTAAGGTCCTTCTGCCTGAACAAGTGTTGCAAACTCCGGTGATCAGTGTAAATCTCATAGGGAACACCGTACAAATAATGATGCCAGATCTTCAGGGTGTGAACTATAGCTGATAACTTGAGATCATGAACCGGATAATTCTTCTCATGCACCTTCAACTGTCTAGACACATAGGCAATCACCCTACCGTCCTGCATCAATACCGCTCTAAGGCCAATCCTCAAGGCATCACAATAGACAGTGTAAGACCCCGAACCTGTAGGCAATACTAATACTAGGGCTGTAGTCAAAGCTATCTTGAGCTTCTGAAAGCTCTCCTCACACTCCTCGATCCACCTAAACGGAGCACCCTTCTGTGTCAGCCTGGTCATAGGTGCTGCAATGGATGAAAATCCCCCCACAAAGAGACGGTAATACCCCGCCAAACCAAGGAAACTGCAGATCTTCATAGCTGATGATGGTCTAGGCCAACTCTGCACGGCCTCCACCTTCTTCGGATCTACCTTGATCCCATCACAAGACATAATGTGGCCCAAGAATGCCACTGAATCAAGCCAGAATTCAGATTTTGCATACAATTTCTTCTCCCTCAAAGTCTGAAGCACGGTCCTCAGGTGCTGCTTATGATCTTCCCGAGATCGGGAATATACTAGGATGTCGTCAATAAACACAATGACGAAGGAATCAAGATAAGGCCGGAACACACTGTGCATCAAATGCATAAAGGATGCTGGGGCATTGGTCAACCCAAATGACATGACAAGAAACTCATAGTGACCATATCTGGTCCTGAAAGCTGTCTTCGGGATATCCGACTCCCGAATCTTCAATTGATGATAACCTGAACGTAAGTCAATCTTGGAAAACACTCTAGTACCCTGTAACTGATCAAATAAGTCATCAATACGAGGCAATGGATACCTGTTCTTCATTGTGATTTTGTTCAACTGGCGGTAATCAATAAACATCCACATAGAACCATCCTTCTTCTTTACAAATAAGACAGGAGCATCCCAAGGTGACACACTGGGCCGAATGAAGCCCTTATCAAGCAACTCCTGTAACTTCTCCTTCAACTCCTTTAATTCATGATGAGCCATACGATATGGAGGAATAGAGATGGGCTGAGTGCCCGACAACAAATCAATGCCAAAATCAATATCTCTGTCGGGCGGCATGCCCGGAAGATCAGCTGGAAACACATCTGGAAAGTCCCTCATTACTGGAACTGACTCAACTGTATGGGTATCAGTACTGACATCTCTCACATAGGCCAAATACGTATCACACCCCTTCTCAACCATTTGCTGAGCCTTAAGGAATGAAATAACCCTACGGGAAGTATACTCTAAGGTACCTCTCCACTCTAATCTCGGCAAGCCTGGCATAGCCAGCATCACGGTCTTAGCGTGACAATCAAGAATAGCATAATGGGGTGACAACCAGTCCATGCCCAAGATAACATCAAAATCTACCATACTGAGTAATAACAAATCGGCTCTGGTCTCAAAACCACTAAGAGCAATCAAACACGACCGATATACGCGGTCCACAATGAGAGAATATCCCATGGGAGTAGATACATAAACATGGGAACTTAAAGAATCCCGAGATATCCCCAAATGTGGAGCAAAATAAGAAGACACATATGAATACGTAGAGCCTGGGTCAAATAATACTGATGCATCCCTATGACAGACAGGGACGATACCTGTGATGACTGAATCTGAAGCAATGGCCTATGAACAAGATGGAAGGGCATAGTACTTGGCCTGGCCTCCCCTTCTAGGGCGACCTCGACCTCCCCGACCTCCACCTCGAGCTGGCTGAGGAGGTGGGGTGAAAACTGGTGCTGGAAGAATGGTCGGAGGACCCGATGGAGCACGTGGAGGCTGATAAGTCTGTGAAGGTGCACCCCTCCTGGATCTGGGGTAATCTCTAACTGTGTGACGAGTGTCACCACACTCAAAACAACCTCGTGGAGGACGCGGTGGCTGAGACTGACTCGGACCTGGCCTGCTGGACTGGCCGGTAATAGCACCTCGAGTAGGAGGCATACTGGATACTGGCGGTGCATAATAGGGCTTCTGAGGTCTAGGAGGAGCTGGAACACCGCTGGCTGCTGGAAGAGCTGAATGAACAGGGTGACTCACAAAACCCCTACCATAGCGTGCTGCTGGTGCACAAGCTCCTGAATAATGACCAGTCTCTCGAGACCTCTTGGCCTCTCTCTCCTCTATGTCCCGGGCAAATATGCCCTCCACTCTCCTGGCAATGCTCACTGCTTACTGATAAGTGATGTCCATCTCCAACTCCCTGGCCATACTGGTCAGAATACTGGGGTGGAGTCCCTTAATGAAGCGACAAACCCTCTCTCTTACTGTAGCAACCAGAGTCGGTGCATGGTGAGCTAACTCACTGAAACGGATTGCATACTCCGACACAGTCATAGCACCCTGATGTAACTGCTCAAAATCTGCACGCCAAGCATCCCTGAGGATCTGAGAAACATACTCACGCAAGAACATCTCTGAAAACTGAGTCCAAGTGAGTGAGGTTGCCTCGTCCGGACTACTCAGCTCATAGGAACACCACCACTAATATGCTGCTCCCCTTAGTTGGAAAGCGGTGAAAGAAACCTCTCTCGCCTCCATAATGCCCATAGTGCGGAGAATACGATGACACTCATCAAGAAAACCTAGAGCATCATCTGAAGCTAGTCCGCTGAAAGTAGGTGGGTGGTACTTCTTGTACCTCTAAAGTCTGAGCTGCTCTGCCTCAGAAGCAGCTACCCTGATCTCATGCTGAACCGTAGCCACTAGGGGCATATGAATATACTCTGGGGCCTGATCAACTTGGACCCTCTGCTCAGGAGTGCGGGCTGCGGGAGTCTGTGCCCCTCCCCTGGCCTGAGATGTAGCGGGAGCTATCGAAAATAGTCTAGCCTAAGTCAGAGTGCTGAACATGCTCATGAACTGAGCTAAAGTCTCCTGGAGGGCTGGAGTAGCAATAGGGATCTCCGGTGCTGGCCCTCTAGCTGGAGCTGCTGGGGGCTCCTCTGACGCAGCTCTCGCAGGTGCTCGGGCTGCACCGCATGGTCGTCCTCTACCCCGACCCCGGCCTTTGTTGGCTCTGACAGGGGGCTCGGGTGCCTGATCGTCGGTCCTCCCCGTACGGGTCCTCACCATCTGTGAGAAAGAATAGAAAAAAGTTTTAGAATTTTGATGTCAATAACTCGCACGATAAGGAAATAAAAGGAATATGATTGTTCTTAAAAGTTACATAGCCTCCCGAAGATAAGTACAGACGTCTCCGCACCGATCCGCGAGACTCTAATAAATCGGCTTGTGACTTGCGACTCCTATGAAGCTAGTGCTCTAATAGCAACTTGTCACGACCCAAATTAACCCTCCGTAAGGTGTCGTGATGGCACCTAGTCTTTACGACTAGGTAAGCCTAATATTACAAAAAATATAAAGAAAACACAATATTTTAAAGATAAACCGCATATTGTGAATAGCCAAGAGTAGTACAAATCGGCATATACAAAATAATTTCCCAAGACCCAGAATATCACTAAGTCACAAGCTGTTATAATCTACGTAGATCTATACAAAAGTCTGAAGGTAATAAAGAAAGCCTCTAGGCGAGGGAGTAGAAGGGGACTCCGAAGATCTGCGGACGCAAGCAGTAGTACCTTGAAGTTTCCTAGAATCAGCAGCACACACTAACCCCGAGGCTGATAGCTCGCACCTGGATTTGCACACAAAAACATGTGCAGGGAAGGGCATGAGTACACCACAATGGTACCAGTAAGTGCCAAGCCTAACCTCGGTCGAGTAGTGACGAGGTCAGGTCAAGGCCCTATCGGAGTAAATATAATAAATTAAACAGTAAAAGATATACGTAAAATTTACGGTAAAACAGTTAAAGTAATTCTCAAAAATTTAACAGTTAAGAGAGCCCTCGGCTCAGAAACAAGGTAAACACTGTGGGGAATCTCCCGGGATACCGTCCCGTAGTTCCAAATGAATATGCAGTACATGGGGATCTCCCGGAATATGTCCGTAGTCCCAAAGTAAATATGCAGTGCTGGGGGATCTCCCGAAATACGTCCATAGTCCCAAAATAAATATGCAAGACAGGGGGATCTCCCGAAATACATCCGTAGTCCCAATTTAAATATGCAACGCAAGATGAAATGGCAGGTATGGCATCGAGTTATACAGCTTATACTGAACACAGATAAGGAAAGTAGGGACTTAACTAAGCATGACGCACAGAATGTCAAATAGGCAGTTAGAACATGTAAGCATGCTTCTCTAGTCTAAGTTTAACAATTAAACGTATTAGTGCAATTTAATAAGGAAAAACAGTTTATGATTTAGAAAGGAAAAATGGGATTTTTGCAATAATAGCCTGTGTACGTACTCGTCACCTCACGTACACGGCGCCCACACACCAATTAATATCAAACATCCTAAGGGAAAGTCCCCAACACAAGATTAGGCAAGCCACTTATCTCGAACCGCTCAAATCAACTCGATATCACGTTCTTGCCACGAGCATCCGACTCCAAATAGCCCGAATCTATTCAAATTAATTGCATAATATAAATATAACTAGAAGTAACTAATTTAGCTAATTAATTCGAAGCTAAAGTGTGAAATTAGGAAAAGTACCCAAAAAAGTCTCCCCGGGCCCACGTCTTGGAATCGGGTAAAACTTACAAATTTTAAACACCCATTCACTCACGAGTTCACTCGAACAAAAATCATCTAAATCCGATGTCAAATTTCCATTCAAATCTCAGATTTTCAATTGGGGAACCTTTTCCCCAATTTCCAAACTTCTACCCTCAAATTCCTTAATTAGACGACGAAAATAATAATAGATTAATGTATTATGATCAAAATAGAGTTAGAATTATTTATCCAATAGTTCTCCTTCAAAATCCCTCGAGAAATCGTCTCCCACCAAGCTCTAAATCGAATTGGTGAAAAATGAGGAATGAACCCTCGAAGCTGCCTCTTCAACCCAGCGATTTATGCATCTGCGCTCATAGGGCCGCATCTGCGGTCACGCACCTGCAGAAAAATCATCGCAGGTGCGAAGGTCACTTATCTGGGCTGGGGCCGCATCTGCGGGCAATACCTCGCACCTGCGGTCCAAATCGGCGCATCTGTGCATTTCACTAAGGCGGCCAGGCTCCGCACCTGCGGGCTCGCAGGTGCGGTCAAACTTGGGCACCTGCGCTCCATCACCAGCCCCACCAGTTCCGCATCTGCGCACTCCTTCCGCACCTGCAGCTTTCGCACCTGCGACCTCCCTTCCGCAGGTGCGAAACACCAGAACCCGCAAAGGCACCAAATTTTTCTTAAGTCCAAATTCATTCCGTTAAGCATCCGAAACACATCCGAGGCCCCCGGGACCTCAACCAAACATATCAACCAATCCTAAAACACCATACGAACTAAGTCGAGCCTTCAAACCACATCGAACAATACCAAAATTATAAATTAAGCACAGATTCAAGCCTAGGAATTTAAATCTTTCAAATTCTACAAACGACGCTGAACCACACCAAATCTAGTCGGAATGACCTCAAATTTTACACACAGGTCACAAATGACACTACGAACCTACATCCACTTTCGGAATTCCATTTCGAGTTCGATATCAAAATTTTCACTATCGGCCGAAATCGCCTAAAAACTAACTTTCGCCAATTCAAGCCTAAATCTACTACAGACCTCCAAAACACATTCCGGACGCGCTCCTAACCCCAAAATCACTCAACGGAGCTAACAGAGTCGACAGAATTTCATTCTAGATCCGCCTTTACACAGTTCCGACTACGGTCCAAACTCTAAGGCTTAAACTCACAACTAGGGACTAAGTATCCCAAAACTCTCTGAATTCCATAACCAATCACTCTGGCAAGTCTCAATAGCGGAAACAAACGTGGGGAAACAGTTATTAGGGGATCGGGGCTCTAATTCTCAAAACGACCGGCCGTGTCATTACATGCAAGCACCACACGGGCAATTCGATACCGCTAGCGAGTGTAAGGAAGTCGGCCCGTGACACGTGGTATCAGAGCTGAATAAAGCCATACTATGCCATGGCACAATGTCAAGGCAAGGGTGGAGATGGAAAGTGCATTTTGGATGTCAGTGCGGAGATCATGTCAAAGCAGAGATTGATGTTCATATGCCACCAGAGATCGAGAACCCGATACTGCTGGTCGAAGAAAGTCTAGGGTGCTACTGAATATGGTAATATGCTAATGAGTCAGATGGTCAAGAGAAGGCTATGTTTGCCAGGTCATGCAACCATATTGCAAAAGAGTGGGAGCCATGGACTATAAACATTCGGCATGATCATAGCGGAGATCTTGCCAAGGATGCGTGCGACGCATCAGTTGAGCGTCTTTCCTACGGGATAGACTTTTGGACTGCCTGAGGGAATTGCAAAGGTGAGGAGACGAATTCGAGGGAATAGAGAAGCTTCAGAATTGGGCAAATTTCTAAGTTGGAAGATGTCATCATTCTGGAAAGGAGTACGCCGAATGATCGGGAACCGTTGAGAGTCCAAGTACGAGGCACAACCGGACCGGGAAGCCGTGCTAGCAGGACCAAGAGAGTACCTGTCTATAGGGCGAGTATTGACCTACTACCGGGAGCATTGGGTACTTGCCAAGGAAGTTATAGTTGGAAAACAAAGAGCTTTTTTCGGGAATGCGGCGATGCTATGACTTTGAGAATGTAGTACTCACCAAGAGTCGTCCCAAGAGCTGGCCGAATGCCAAGTGGGATGACAACGCTAAGAAGTATCCTTCACATTGAGTGTGGGATAATCCGCCTATTCAAGAGGCATAAGGGCGAAGTTGTGAGTTCGGAAGCAAACATATCTTCATAGGTACTTAGGGCAAGGAAAATCTACGGGAGCGAAAGGCTACGAGAGCTATGCCAGAGGGAGTTTTAAGGCTATGTGAACGATTGAGCTACTACAGCCGCACCAAAGAGCACGTTGATGTGCTTACCCTTAAAGGAAAAGCTTCAGACGGACATGAAGGCCGTGAGGGTCATGGTGTAGTTGACTAGTGTAAGTTACCACAAAGTTAGACATCAGAGGGTGCAAGTGCGGAGGCACTTTCCAAGTGAACACCTAAAGGAGGTGAAGTGCAGAGGCACCCTTGGAAGATACCTAGGGGAGAAGTGCATGGGGCACGACTCCTTTTGAGAAAGGATTTCGAGTAATTCCAACCCACAGGACCAAGGGAGCCGCAATATACATACCTGAGGGGGCAGACTTCGGGATGTCGTAGGCCATAATGTGTCATCGGGGACGATGACAGAATGAGTGTGGGAGGATGTCACAACCCGCACTTTGGGGTTGTGACTTCGGCCAAGAACTGGTGAGAAAAGGCTCTTCTGATTGTCTGACGTAGACTTGTCTACTCAGGTAACTTGGGCTTTTTAATTTTAAGCATATATAAGGGGGGTATAGGTGATGAAAGCTCCGACCTTGCCTCCCCCACACGTGCTGCCACCAAGCCGTATTGAATAAGCTACCTTGAGGGAAACCTCAAGGGCCTGCCTGGATGACTCAAAGGAGTGTCCTAGGTATCCATATGAGTTAGGGAACTCTATGGATGGCGCGACGCCTTTGGGCTAGTGTTGGGCACCAAACGGGCACTGGAGGTTGATATGTGGGACGGCTATGCCCCGCGGGCTGTCGAAATGTTAGAAGGAGACCTCCGTGCTGATTGGATACTTGATGCACCTATCTTAGGGGAATCATGTGTCGACTTGTGAGCATGGCTTGGGTTCAAACATGCGATCAAGGATCCGTTAGCCTAAACGTGCAGTTGTGGGGCGACACTGCACTATTCAGGATGGAAGTGTGTCGCGAGGGCTATGTATGGGCATGGGACGAAAGACACGCATGACAATGGCCAAGGACTAAAGGTTGCCTTACTCGGGCGAAGCACAAGCCGGTTGCGGATGCACTAGGCGAGTGTCAAGCTTGAGGATTGGGTTGTGCACGCGAGAGCGATGCTCAGTCTTAGGATAAGGACAAGACATGTCCTAAGCCAACCCCCAGGGGGCGCATGGATTATGATCTTAAGACGAGAAATGCCACGACATGTCTAGGGCAAAGTGCCTAGACATCCTACGGGTAACACAAGTTGGGTCGAGCCTTATGGGTGAGCTCCACCAACAAGCACAGGATTGTGCTTGAAAACCTGGGAAAGGAGATAGGCTGGCCTGCAGCGAGGGGAACTGCAGGCGCCATATAGGCAATTCAGTGCCGCTGGCGAGCGTAAGGAAGTCGGCCCGTGATAGCTACTCTCTATTGGCATGCAGTTAATTATGTATTGTGACTCAACTTAATATCATAATTCATAACATATTTGAGCTGACATGCCAAAGGAGAGCTACCCTGTTACTGTCTCTGCTTAATCCAAACACGTACCTCCGCACTTAATACTGTGATGCATAAGGTATTGCTATACTACTTTTCTTAAACTTCTACATCGTTTTCTCTTGATGGTTACTTTTGCGACAAGAGCTGATGTACAAACCAATTAGTAATTACCACATTAGCTCACTCTCTTCTACAGTACTACTTGAATGTTCCATTTGGCATTGAGGACTTCTCGTTAACTCATTGCTGATACAATATAACCTACTTAGTCATGTGTCAATTAAACTCAGTATTTTTTATGCAATACATAAATATATATTGCCAAACATCTACGTAATAATTACTTTCTGTAACAACATTTCACTATGACATGCAAGGTTTTTAATGGATTTGTTAATTAAGTTATATTTTACCTCTTCTATGACAACCTTTTATCTATAACAATAATAAATATCATTATAACCATAGACTCTATAATTAAGCCTCCCATTATCAAATGAAAATAAATTCAACATATGATAGGCAAATAACAATTGTAATGCCCCATAAATTTTCTCCAAGAAATTTAAGATTTTGTGGTTCCAAGGTAGGCTAATGTATTATATTTTAGAACTTATTGGATTGAACAGTGCGTTGGGGAGTTGAATCATTTCGACCTAGCAAAGCCAGGTCTGTAGCGCACTAGACCGTGCTATATCCCTCGCGAAGCCAGGTCTGTAGTGCGCTAGATCGTGCTATATCCCTCGCGAGGCAAGGTTTGTAGCACGGTAGAGCGTGCCTAGCCTGGTCTATAGCTCCCTATAGAGCGTGCCTAGCCTGGTCTATAGCTCGCTACAGAGCGTGCCTAGCTTGGTTTGTAGCTCGCTATAGAGCATGCCTAGCCTGATTTGTAGCTCGCTACAGAGCGTGCCTAGCCTGGTATTTAGCTCATTACAGAGCTCGCGAAGCCTGGTCTGTAGCTCGCTACAGAGCTTGCCTAGCCTGGTCTGTAGCCCAGTCCGAAAATTTGGAGAGTTTTTATAACTCGACCCCCATTTCATTTAACTCATTTTAGGGTTTAGATTTTGGGTATTTTCTGGTATTTTAGAGAGAGGGGAGAGCGATTCTAGTGATAGGAAAGGAAGGACTAAGGATTTTACTACTCTACCTTGAATCAAACCTTGAAATCACATCAAAGGGTTGCTAGAGTTTCAAAGAGGTAAGAATTTCTTTCCCCAATCCTTCAATTTCGAAATCAAACTAGAAATAGGTAATTAGTAAGATGATTCTTGGATGTGAGAGTATTAGTTATACATGTTTGTACCAATAAGGTTTGTGGGAAGATTATTGAGTTCAAATGGGTAAAGATTGGATTAAAAATGGTAGAAATCCTCAAAGACATTAATTGAGGAGTTGAAAGGCAATATGATGTCGGAATTTGATAATTTTTATATGGTTGAACTCGTATCGGATCAGATATTCGGATTTTGTGAGTTTTTTTGGGATTCGAGATGTGGGTCCCACTGTTGATTTTTAAAATAAATTTCGGATTTTAATCCAGAAAATTTATAATTTCATATGGAATTAGTTCCTACGATTCGTATTGAGTATGTTGAATTGTTTGTGATTAGATTTGAAACTTTCGGACACGAATTCGCGAGACAAAGGTGTATTGGAATCTTGAATTTGGTTGCGAAGAGAGGTAAGTATCTTGCCTAACCTTGAGTGAGGGAGTTACCCCTTAGCATTGAGTCTTATGTGGAAATTGTGTGATGAAAAGTTGTGTACGCAAGGTGACGAGTACGTACTTGATTTATATGTGCAAATTATATCGGTTAAAAGTCGTACACACCATTATGTATTTAAATTGGAAAATTGTTGGACCTTAGTAAATCTTTGAATTGTCATGCCTCGTTCCTTGTTTGTCGAAATTGTATTTTATATGATAATTTGGTGTTATTGTCACTTGGATTTTTATGTGAATTCCGTGTGCTTGTTGATTTGATATTTTTCTTGGAATTAAATTCATTATTGAATCCTTATCTGCAAATAATTATTAAATATTTAAAATGAGGCATTAATTTATATTTATTAAAATCTGGATTAAAGAAGTCGTTGTCCTATGTTGAGTTACTTTTCCATCTCTGTTGTTGTTTTAAAATTTTATATATGTTGTGTGGAGCCTTGGGCTGTTTTTGAGAAATTTATTGATTTTACTATATCATTGGAATTGGTTGTGATCATTGGGCAAATTGTGGTATGAATTGATTGTGTTGTGTTGTCGTGATAATATTCCGTGTAAATTATTGTGTGATTTGAGTTATTATTATGAGGATATAAATGTGGCATTTCACTGTTGATATTATGTGGGCATAAGGGTGGTATTTCACTGTGGTTATATTTGTTGGGATATTGTCTGGGCGGAGTGATAAGGGTGGCTATTATACGGAGCGATAAGGGAGGCTATATGAATGATAAGGGTGGCTATTGATATTGTCAGGGCGGAGGGATAAGGGAGGCTATTATAGGAGTGATAAGGGTGGCTATAGGAGAGATAAGGGTGGCTATTGTCAGGGATGATATGTGATGATGTGAAGTTATTGTGTTGGTAATTTTTATGTGATGATGTGGGGTTATTGCGTTGGTAATTTTCATGCGATGTTGTGATTTTCTCTGTGTTTATTTTTTTTATCTATTGCAACTTGTCTTGTTATTTCGGTAAACTTGATAATAGTCGTATATATATTAAAATTGGGAGCCTGTGGCTATTGCCAGACGGATTATATTATATGGGATCGGGTTGCACGTCGCAACATGTATGATTAATGTTATATGGAATCGGGTTGCACGCCGCAACGGATATGAAATGTGGGCACGAGGTGCCGAGGAAAATATGATGATGATATTGGCACGTGAGTTGTCCGTGCGATTATGATAGAGATATTGGCATGAGGTGCCGTGAAAATATAAAAGTAGACTGAGACCCGTATTTTATAATTATGAGATGAGGTGTCACAAGGTGACTTTTATTTGAAAGGATTATATTCAAAATATTATTTGAAAGAATTATATTCGAAAGATATTTATTTGAAAGAATTATATTTGAAGGATATTTAATTGAAAGAAGTATGTTCGAAATATATTTATCGGAAAGGATTATATTCTAGAGATTTCTATTGAAAAACTTATAGATGAAAGATGTATACTTTGAAGGAATTGATTATTGGTTGTACTTGTGTTCATCACCTGTTTGAGCAATATTTATGGAGTTCTTGTTGTCTTGATGTTTACATCACTAGTTGATTATTGCTGCTTTTACTGCTATTTATTTTTCTATTATTTTTGTATACTATATTGCATAGGTTATTAGATTAGTAAGTGTCTTGACTGTACCTCGTCACTACTCCACCGAGGTTAGTCTTGATACTTACTGGGTACCGACTGTGGTGTACTCATACTACACTTCTGTATATTTTTGTGCAGAGCCAGGTATTGGAGATATCGGACTCAGACATAGTTAAAGTGTGATCGCAAAGATTCAAGGTAGAGCTGCTTCGTCGTCGCAGTCCCTTGGAGTCTTTTTATTTTATTGTACTGTTAATTATTAATCAAACAGTATTAAGTATTCGATCCTTGAGATCATTTCATGTATTCAGTTGGAGTTCGTGATTCAGTATTACCAGTCTTGAGAGGTAGTTTGTAATTATTTTCGCTGTTAGTTGTATTTAAAAAAATGGCTTGAATTGTAATTATAATCGGCTTACTTAATTTTAGATGCTAAGTATCATCACGACGCCTGTAGTGGAATTTGAATTCGTGACAACAATACTCTTGTATAAGCATGAAAAGATGTCAAGACCTCCACAGCTCTCCATTATGTAGGAAGAGTAGAATCAATCTACGGATGACAACCCACTTAATATTAATAGAAAAACATAGAACTAATCGAGGATGTTAGGAGTGTGTTATCACTCATAGCTCTAAAAATATATATCGAGTTTGATGCAATACTTTCCTTGTTGAAACTTTCACTGTGATGATAGTATTGCCCAAGTCATGGTAGTGGAAGAACAAGAGACAATGGAGGCAGAAGACGACAATAGCAGTGCTGACGAAGATTCCCAATTTACTGTTACTTGGGATGAGATAGAATATTTAACTATTAACTCGTAGATTGACTTGAAGGGAAGGATGCCCTTTTGCTGAAAGTTATGAACGAAAATTTTAGTCAATTCGAGCGTTATATTACCACTAAATGACTAGAATCTAAAAAATAAGCTATAATTATTAAAAAAAAATTATCAAACTTGAAATTTAATTAAATTGCCAAGTAGTTTAAACATACGTACCTTAAAGTCTAAATCTTTGTACATTCAACTAGTTATGAATTTATGATTGATGTATAGTTTTTCAAAATAAATTATAATTAAATATGAATATCTCTTAAGATGTTAAATGTAAATAATTCTTTATCTTTTATACCATTAATGTTTTGGAAAAAAAAATTAATTTTTGGTATTTTTTGTCTATAACAGCCAAGTAAGATCTAAATATCAAAATTTTTTATAGCTGTATAACAGCCAATCACTATAACATACAAAATTAGGTTAAGCCAAACAAGGTTGTTACAAAGAAGTTTGATAATATGTAAAAATCACTAAATTTTCAATAAAAATCAAGAGCATATTTTGGCCAAACTTCTAAAATATAATCAGCTTATTTTAAAAAGTATTTTTTGAAAAATATTTTTCAGTAAATACTAATTTGGTGAGAAGCTATTTGTGCTTGGCTAATCAACTTGAAAAATACTTTTGAGAAGCAATTAGTATTTGACCAAACTTTTAAAAACTAATCTTAAGTGTATTTATTTTTCCAAAAGTACTTTTGGATAAAATAATTTGGGAAGAAGCTGATTTTTTTTAGCTTCTCAAAGTTTATGCTTCTACTCAAGAATCTTTTTCTTCTCCTAAAAGTTAAAAAAGTACTTTTTTCTTTTTAAAAATAAATACTTTTGACTTGGCAAAACATACTATAAGTTTGGAAGAAAATATTTGTCATTTCAAGTGTTATATCACCACTAGTTGTACATACAATGATAAAAATCAATTTTGTCAAACTTGAAAAAATTAAATTGTCAAGTACTTTTAAAATATGTACCTTAAAGTTTAAACATTGTATGTACAACTATTATGGATTTATTAATATTGTACAATTTTTTAAAAATTTTAATTAATAAAATATGAATATCTTTTGACATTTTAAATATTAAATGATTCTATCTTATATAACATTATAAATTTGAAAAAAATGATTTTTGGGTAATATTTTGCTATAATGGCCAAGTAAGATCTAAATGTCAAATATTGTTGTACGTGTGTAATAGTCAATCGCTATATCACGCAAAAAAAAAAAGACAAATTAGGTTGTTATAAAGAGGTTTGAGAATATACAAAATCATTAAAATTTCAACAAATACTACGGGCATGTTTGGAAAGTCACCCTGTGATTGAATTTGGATGTAATTGTGTCACGACCCAACTGGAGGGTCATAACTAGCACCCGGGCCATACTTGTCGAGTACCAATATACATTTTATCTAACCTTCGTTATTATCTTTAAGGGCCGACGAGATCAATATAAATGGTAGACACGGATCATAAACAGCCAACAATGAAAGATAATGGCATGAACATAAATAACATGGGACAACAAGACTGTCAAGAAACTATATATAAGGTACGAGCTATCACGCTACCGTGAAAGACTACCCGGGTGCATAAGTGCTGCAACATTGCCGGAATACTGTCTATAACAAAAATGCATACCAAGACCACGGCAAGTCCGGAGAAGGGATCTCGCCAATAACCGCTGAACTGGGCAGCCTACTGTGATGGGGGAGCTGCGTCTACCCGTCTATCAGGACCTGCAGCACGACATGCAGCATCCACAAATAAAAAGGATGCCAGTACGAATAGAGTATTGACTATGTAAGGCAGAAAAATATAAGTAAGAACAGTAATGTAAACAGGGATAGAGAGTATACAACCTGTAACATCTGAGTACCTCTGAGGGCTACTGATATGAAATGCATGATACATACATATATATACATAAACTTTTAAAATATACGCCTCTGTGGGCATCATCATCATCATATCGTACCAGGCCGTAATAGGCTCGGTAAAACATACCCGGCCATCATAAGGCTCGGTAGAATCGTACCCAGTCACGTGGAGCTCGGTAAAACCCAATTGATCAGTGGTGGCACAATAGGTTCCGTACCCGGCCAACTACAGTGCGGCTCGATAAATTAAAATAGATACATATATATGATGTGTGCTGGACTCATTGGAATCACGTTTTGAACCTTTCGGAGTGATGTAAGGTCGGTATCCTCCGTAGACGTTATTAGGATTAACATTTCATCAAGAATCTTAAAAGAATCGAGAAGTACCAACAACATTGATAACATAAGAATAAGAGAAGTAACACCAACATCAATCGTTCCATAAGAAGGGCAACAATGTAAGTACTGCTAGCTTCTAAGAGTAGAGTATCTTTGAAAGCTTGTTCATTACATTATGTACAATCGGAGTCTTGAAAAAGAATGAAGGCGATGGCCTCACATACCTTGTATATACTGCCCAACCTCAAGCTATGCAAATATCACGACTCCTTAGTCTGCAATAAGAGAAATGACACCATCATTATCGTTTAAGCATCGTAACTATTATGTATCGACCGTAATCTATTTTACGATGAAACGTATAGCACCTACCCTATTTATATGACTCCCACAAGTCAATAAAATCATCAAACAGCCCAAACAACATTAACAATAATCATATTGAGCCTCCCAAAACAGTCCACCAACCAACAACATTACTACCAAGTCTTTCGATATATATTTCACAAGTTCTAGCTTCAACGACTTAGCCGCAACTTGGATAATCTTAAATACATGTAGAGTAAGAGGTTTATTACCTTTAAACGTAAAGAACAACTCCAATTTGACCTTAATTTTCCCCGAAATATCCCTCCAATTCTGCCACAAGAACAAGAAAGTAAAACTAGCAATCAATTCGGGGTTTTCGGCATTAGAATTACTTTAGAAGACTTAAAATCACCTACGGTTGATATAAAAATCTTGAGGGAGTATTTACAGAACATAAAACACTTAAAACAACCTCCCACACGAGCTGGAACAACACAAAAATCAGCAACAACAAGAAGAACAAGAAACTTACTAGCGCCACGGGATTTCTGACACTTGATTTGTGTTGTTTGCCCTTTGTTTGTCTCTTGGATCATCAGAGAACCTTGAGAGAGTATTTTTAGGATTCTAAGGTCTGAATATACTGAAAAAGAATGACTTATATATATCCATATGTCTTAAACCGCCTATGTGGGGCCCATAGAGAGCTGCTTGGCGCAGTCTCGCAAAAACGTGAATATCTCTCTATTCTGAGATCGTATCGACAAACGGTTTAATGCGTTGGAAACAAGACTCATAGATCTTCAAGTTGATGGATAGATCACCCCGTAATTCCAAGTACATTGGGAGAAAAACGTAAGTTGCGACAACTTTTGTCGACTTTTATTTCATAACTCGCTTGACTTCAAGACTTATGATACGGATATTATATGATTCAAATACATTAAAACATGACCTCTTGGGACAATTAAGCACCTCTAGTTTTACCTGAAAATACGGGTTACAACATCCTTGATTCGTTTAACTTTTAATACTTGTTAACCACTCTTATACACCCTTGTATCGTTTAAGACCAATAGGATTAACTTCTTATCTTCTCAAAGATAATCTCTTCTTAGATTTACATCGACTAACTTACGGCGTGATCTAAGGTACGCGAATTTGGGTTGTAACACCCTCCCCCCTTAGGAACATTCGTCCTCGAATGTAAGGATTTATGGGGAGTCTAACTCATTGTGGATTCCGACGAAAATTTCCGGTTGACTTTCCCCTATAAAATGGACACTAGCCAAACTTGCAAGCAGTTAAACCCAACCTATAGCCTTACAAGACTATACAAAGCATTATGGATATATACATTATCTGCATATCACCATTTTGTATTAAAAAAGAGTATTCACAAGCTATTGTTTACCTCATAGAGCCGTTTCACCTTTTAATACATCCTGCTTTCCCCCGGCATCCTCGTTATCTTCAATCTGGAACATGTAAGGGTAATTAGACTTCATCTCCTCTTCTACTTCCTATGTCATTTCTTCTGTATTCTTGTTCCTCCACAATACTTTGACGGAAGCTACATCCTTTGTTCTCAGCTTACGGACTTGTCGATCTAATATAGCCACTGGCACTTCTTCATATGATAGATCCTCTGTAACTTGTACATATTTGATAGGGACAACCTGAGAAGAGTCTCCAATACATTTCCTCAACATAGATACATGGAATACCGGGTGGACAAATTCCAATTCGGATGGCAATTCTAACTCATAAGCAACCTGTCCTATTCGTCGAAGAATTTTGTACGGCCCAATATATCGCGGACTCAGCTTACCCTTCTTCCCAAAACGCATAACACCCTTCATCGGCGAGATCTTCAGGAAAACCCCATCACCAACCTCAAATTCCAGATCACGATGTCGGACATCGGAATAAGACTTTTGCTTGCTTTGTGCCGTCCTCAGTCGCTCTTGTATCACTTTCAGCTTCTCAATGGCTTGGTGAATCAAATCTGGCCCATATAATTCTGTCTCACCGATTTCAAACCATCCAACTGGTGATCTACATCTCCTCCCATAAAGTGCCTCATATGGGGCCAATTTAATACTGGAATGGCAGCTATTATTGTAGGCAAATTCTATGAGTGCCAGATGGTCATCCCAATTCCCCTTGAAATCTAGAACATATGCTCATAGCATATCTTCAAGCGTCTGAATGGTACATTCAGCCTGTCCGTCAGTCTGCAGATGGAATGCAGTGCTGAGATTCAGTTGTGTGCCTAAACCCTTCTGAAAAGACCTCCAAAAGTTAGCCGTAAATTGAGCTCCTCGGTATGATATAATAGATACCGGCACATCATGAAGCCTAACAATCTCCTTGATATACAGCTTTGCATAATCTTCAGTCGTGTAAGTTGTCTTAACAGGAAGAAAATGGGCAGATTTTGTAAGTCAATCAACTGTCACCCAGATGGAGTCAAACTTATGATAAGAGCGAGGTAATCCAATAATGAAGTCCATATTAATCACCTCCCATTTCCAGGTCGGAATCTCTATATTCTGAATCAATCCACTGGGTTTCTGATGCTCGATCTTTACTTGTTGACAATTAGGACAATGGGCTACAAATTCTGCAATAGACTTCTTCATGTTATCCCACCAATACTGCTCCTTAACGTCATGATACATCTTTGTCGAGCCGGGGTGGATAGAATATCGGGATTGATGAATCTCAATCATAATCTTCTCTCGCAACCCTGCCACATTAGGCACACAAAATCGGCCTTGGTATCTCAGTGTCCCATCTCCTCCGATCTCGAAAGCTGTAATCTTACACTGCTGAATGCCCTCTCTCAATCTTACTAAGGTAAGATCTTTATATTTTCATGCTTTTACCTCGGCTACCAAAGATGATTCTGATGTATTTTGTACAGTAACACATCTGTCATCAGAGTCTAACAATCCGATTCTCATATTGGCCAGCTGGTGAAGCTCTTTGGTCAACCCTTGTCTACCTGCCTCAGTGTGTATTAAGCTTCCCATTGACTTACGGCTGAGAGCGTCTGCCATAATATTGGCTTTACCGGGATGGTACAATATCTCGACGCCATAGTCTTTCAGTAATTCAATCCACCTACGCTGCCTCAAATTCAACTCCTTCTGCTTGAAGATGTATTGTAAACTCTTGTGATCTGTGTAGATGTCAACATGGACGTCGTATAAGTAGTGCCGCCATATCTTCAAAGCATATATTACTGCAGCCAATTCCAAATCATGAGTCGGGTAATTCTTTTCATGCTTCTTCAATTGTCTTGATGCATAAGCAATCACCTTCCCATGTTGCATCAATACGCACCCCAAACCTATACCTGAGGCATCACAATATACCAATAACCTTTTGTTCCTTCTGGGAGAGTTAGCACTGGCGTGGATGTCAATCGATTCTTTAGCTCCTGAAAACTATGTTCACAAGCATCAGACCGCTGGAACTTGGCAGCTTTCTGTGTTAACTTAGTCAATGGTGCTGATATAGAGGAAAACCCTTCTACAAACCGCCTATAATATCCTGCTAGCCCCGGGAAGCTGCGGACTTCTGACGGTGTTGTAGGTCTCGGCCAATTCTTCACTGCATCGATCTTCTGAGTGTCGACACTAATACCCTCATCAGATATCACATGGCCAAGGAATGCTATTGAGTTCAGCCAAAATTCACATTTGGAGAGCTTAACATATAACTTATGATCCTGAAGGGTATGTAATACTATCCGCAAGTGGCCCGCATGTTCCGCCTCCGAACGAGAATACTCCAGAATGTCATTAATGAATGCAATCATGAACACATCAATATAGGGCCTGAATACACTATTCATGAGATCCATAAAAGCTGTTGGGGCATTTGTTAGCCCGAACGACATCAGCAAGAACTCAAAGTGCCCATATCTTGTCCGGAAGGCCGTCTTTGGAATATCCTTCTCCTTAACCCTCACCTGATGATACCCTGAACGTAAGTCAATCTTGGAGAAATACTTGGCACCGTGGAGTTGGTCAAACAGGTCATCAATCCTTGAAAGTGGATACTTGTTCTTTATAGTAAACTTATTCAACTGTCGATAATCGATACACATCCTTAATGACCCATCTTTCTTCCGCACGAACAAGACTGGCACACCCCAAAGTGCAGTGCTAGGCCTAATGAAACCCTTATCTAGCAAGTCCTTCAACTGCGCCTTCAACTCTCGCAACTCTGCCGGGGCCATCCTGTAAGGAGGGATAGAGATCGGTTGAGTGTCAGGCAACGCATCAATGCTAAACTCAATCTCCCTTTCAGGAGGAAGGCCTGGGAGTTCATCTGGGAAAACATCTGGAAATTCATTGACCACGGGGATTTATTGTAGAGTAGGCGGCTTCGCCTCCGCATCCCTAACGCGAACAAGATGATAAATGTAACCTTTGGAGATCATATTCCTTGCCTTAAGATAGGAAATAAACCTACCTTTCAGCGTAGTAATGTTCCCCTTCCATTCAATGGCGTGTTCACCAGGAAACTGAAACCTAACCATCTTCATACATTTGCATAGCATGAGGCCAACCAATCCATTCCCATTATCACATCGAAATCAACCATTTCTAACTCAAATAAATTTGCCGAGGTTTGACGACTACAAATCATCATAGTGCAACCTCTATATACCCTTCTAGTAATCACAGAATCTCCTATCGGAGTGGATACCGCAAGTGGTTTACTTATCAATTCAGGTTCAACGCTAAACTTATTAGCCACAAAGGGTGTAACATATGATAATGTAGATCCCGGATCAATCAGCACATATACATCATAAGAAAACACAGACAATATACCTGTAACAACATTCGGAGACGACTCGAGATCCTGTCGACCTACTAGAGCATAGGTTCGATTTTGAGCACCACTCGAACTCGGCACTGCACCTCTACCTCTACCACAACCTGTCGACTGCTGAAAACCCCGTGCTGGAGGTCGAACTGATGAGGAAAAACCAGACATAGATCCAGTCGGCTGAGCCATACCATCACCTCCTCTATTAGGACAATCCCGCATCATATGTCCAGGCTCTCTGCAAGAATAACACACATCGGAACCTCAACGGCATAGTCCAAAGTGGGCCTTGCCGCACTGATCACAATGAGGTTTTGGGGGTCTCGTCTGACTAGTATCCTAATGATATTGTGAGCATGATGCCCTCAAACTCTGACCTGTACCATAATAGGTAAATCCATTATACCAAAGCCTCTGAAACTATGGAGGAGCACTAGCTACATGTGGCGTCGAACTCCTCGAAGACTGGGGCCTGATACTGCCTCTGAAGTCATCAGAATACCCTGCAAATCACGCCCTCTTATGTTGGACCCTATCCTTCTCCCTATCTTCCCTTTGCTGGCGCTTACGATCCTCTAGGGTTTGGGCATAAGCCTGAATACGGGAAATATCCATGCCCTCTACCAAGGAGGCTGTCGTGCACTCATTTATCAGATGTGGTCCCAACCCGTTCACAAACAAGTGCACCCTATCGCTCATCTCGGCCACCATATGGGGAGAATACCTTGCTAAAGAATCAAACGGCATACTATACTCTCGTACACTCATATTACCCTGTCGAAGGTTCAAGAACTTATCAGCTCTAGCTCGCTGTATCTCAACTGGCAAGTAGTGACGAAGAAAGGCCTCAGAAAATTCCTTCCACACAGCTGGAGGAGCGTTCGGACCCCTATATCTCTCCCAACTATCATACCAGAAAACCGCTAAATCCCGTAATGGATAAGAAGCCAACTCTACTACCTCTGTATCACTAGAATGCATAACCTGCAATGTACGATTAACTTGATCAATAAAGGTTTGCGGGTCCTCCTTGGGGTTTGATCCGGTAAACACTGGAGGGTCTAGATTAATAAAATCATGAACTCTTGCACTAACCGGTTTATCAGCAGCACCGGTATTCTGCCTCTGAGCCTGAGCAGCTACCAAGCTAGTCAACAACTGCATCGCACTGCACATATCGTGGTCTGTAGTGCAGATGGAGAAACTGGATATACTGGGTGCCTCCTAATATCCTCTGGAGGAGACGGAGAGGTATGAGATGGCATCTCACTCTGAGCCTCACTTTAGCCTGCTCTGGCTGGAGGCACCTGACTTGTACTCTCTCCCGTAGCTATATCAATCCGTTTACTAATCGCTTGCTTCGTAGTCGAAGGCATCGCTGAAAGAAAACAAGGTGAATATTAGATATGAACACTTACGACTCAACTCTATGCACGATCTAGATTCAGGAATATGGTAGCAACCCTAGATGTCATGTAGCATCCTGATTATAAATGTGGCATGCTACACATCCATAATCAAGACTCTACTAGACACGGCTCATAGACAACCCTAGGACAGACCTAGCTCTGATACCAAGTTTGTCACGACCCAACTGGAGGGTCATGACTAGCACCCGGGCCATACTTGCCGAGCACTAACGTACATTTTATCTAACCTTCCTTATTATCTTTAAGGGCCTACGATATCAATATAAATGGTAGACACGGATCATGAACAACCAACAATGAAAGATAATGGCATAAACATACATAACATGGGACAACAAGACTGTCAAGAAACTATATATAAGGTACGAGCTACCACGCTGCCGTGAAAGACTATACAACAAAAATCATCCGATAAGGCATTCCAAACCATACATGAGTCGAAACCTATCTATGAGCCTTTAAAGGAACATAAGTACTACAACATTGCCGGAACAGGGCCCCGACATACCCATACTGTCTATAACAAAAATGCATACCAAGACCACGACAAGTCCGAAGAAGGGATCTCGCCAATAACCGCTGAACTGGGCAGCCTACTGTGGTGGGGGAGTTGCGTCTACCCGTCTATCAAGACCTGCAGCACGACATGCAGCGTCCACAAATAAAAAGGACATTAGTATGAATAAAGTACTGAGTATATAAGGCAGGAAAGCATAAGTAAGAACAGTAATGTAAACAGGGATAGAGAGTATACAACCTGTGACATCTAGATACCTCTGAGGCCTACTGACATGAAATGTATGATACATACATATATATACATAAACTTTTAAAACATACGCCTTTGTGGGCATCATCATCATCATCATACCGTACCATGCTGTAATAGGCTCGGTAAAACGTACTCGACCATCATAATGCTCGGTAGAATCGTACCCGGTCACATGGAGCTCGGTAAAACCCAACTTATCAGTGTTTGCACAATAGGTTCTGTACCCGGCTAACTATAGCGCGACTCGATAGATTAAAATAGATACATATATATGATGCGTGCTGGACTTATTAGAATTATGTTTTGAACCTTTCGGAGTGACGTAAGGTCGATATCCTCGGTAGGCGTTATTAGGATTAACTTTTCATCAAGAATCTTATAAGAATCAGGAAGTTCCAAAAACATTAATAACATAAGAATAAGAGAAGTAACATTGATATCAATCGTTCCATAAGAAGGGCAACAATGTAAGTACTGCTAGCTTCTAAGAGTAGAGTATCTTTGGAAGCTCGTTCATTATATTATGTACAATCGTAGTCGTGCAAAAGAATGAAGAGGATAGCCTCACATACATTGTATATACTGCCCAACCTCAAGCTATGCAAATGTCACAACTCCTTAGTCTACAATAAGAGAAATGACACCATCATTATCGTTTAAGCATCGTAACTATTATGTATCGACCACAACCTATTTTACGATGAAACGGACAGCACCTACCTTATTTATACGACTCCCAAAAGTCAATAAAATCACAAAATAGCCCAAACAACATCAACAATAATCATATTGAGCCTCCCAAAATAGTCCACCAACCAACAACATTACTACCAAGCCTTTCGATATATATTTCACAAGTTCTAGCTTCAACGACTTATCCGCAACTTGGATAATCTTAAATACATGTATAGTAAGAGGTTTCTCACCTTTAAACGGAAAGAAAAACTCCAATTTGACCTTAATTGTCCACGAAATATGCCTCCACTTATGCCACAAGAACAAGGAAGCGAAACTAGCAATCAATTCGAGTTTTTCGGCACTAGAATTACTTTAGAAGACTTAAAATCACCTAGGGTTGATATTAAAAACTTGAGGGAGTATTTAAAGAACATAAAACACTTTAAACAACCTCCCACACGAGCTAGAACAGCACAAAAATCAGCAACAACAAGAAGAATAAGAAACTTACTAGCGCCACGGGATTCCCGACACTTGATTTGTGTTGTTTGCCCTTTGTTTGGGTCTTGGATCATGAGAGAACCTTGAGAGAGTGATTTTAGGGTTCTAAGGTCTGAATATACTGAAAAAGAATGACTTAAAATAGGGTTGAGACATCTTATATATATCCATATGTCTTAAACCGCTTATGTGGGCCCCATAGAGAGCTGCTTGGTGCAGTCTCGCAAAAACGCGAATATCTCTATATTCTGAGATCGTATCGACAAACGGTTTAATGCGTTGAAACCTAAACTCAGATCTTCAATTTGGTGGGTAGATCACCCCGTAATTCCAAGTACATTTGAAGAAAAACGTAGTAACATTTGACCTAAAGTTTGAGTAAAATTATAAACGTAAGTTGCGACAACTTTTGTCGACTTTTGTTTCATAACTCGCTTGACTTCAAGACTTATGATACAAATATTATATGATTAAAATAAATTAAAACATGAACTCTTGGGACAATTAAGCACCTCTAGTTTTACCCAAAAAATACGGGTTACAACATCCTTGATTCGTTTAACTTCTAATACTTGTTAACCATTCTTATACACCCTTGTATCGTTTAAGACCAATAGGATTAACTTCTTATCATCTCAAAGATAATCTCTTCTTGGATTTACGTCGACTAACTTACGGCGTGATCTAAGGTACGCGAATTTGGGTTATAACAAATTGGGTGTAATTATACAGTTTTGGCATGTTTGTATGACCTACTTAGTTTGCATAAAATTGGGTAAAATTGAGAGGGTGTAATTACACAATGTAATTCTTAAGGGGAAGCTAAGAATTGATGGTAATTACATTGTGTAATTACCAGATTATTTTTTTAATCTCTTTTCTTTTCTTTTTAATTTACTTTTTATTTCTTTTATTTTTTTCTTTTAAATTTATTTTTTAACTTTTAAAATTCTTTTTTTTTCAAATATATTTTTTACATTATTTATTTTTTATTTCCTTATTTCTCATTTCCCAACCTTTACTTCACGTGTTTCTACATAATTTTTCATATTTTATTTATTTCTTCATTAATTTTTCTTTTTTTTTTATTACACTTAGCTATGTTAAAAATCTAATTTTTCTAAACCACTATACCTCGTAATCTTAGAAGAATAAGTTAGCCACAAACTTGACTTATAATGAGTGATGTCATTAAAGTTAAAATTTATTATTGAATGAGGTTATATGCAAATTTAACTACGTTAAAATGATAGATTGCCTTTTAATATTTAAATAATATTCTCATTTTCCAATCTTTATTTTTTATTGATTCCATATAGTTGCTCATATTTTTTTCTTTATTTAGCATAATTGTGCTATTATTCTAGTTTTGAAACTACTACTCCTAATATTAGAAATAATAAATCATTAATAAACTTAGCATATAATGAGTGATATCATTAAATTAGAATCTCATTATTGAATGAGGTTATACACTTATGTTTTCCTTTTCTTTTGATGAATTATATTTACTTAAATTATGTTGAACCTTATTTTATGTTATGTTTTAATTTTACATAAGAGTATTATGTTTAAAATAAATAGATTTTTAATATATGTTATATTTTCGCTTCCATTCTATTTTCTTTATTAGTATTCACTTAATAATTCAGATTGCATGGCATTTATTTTTCAGTTAGAATTAATAGATTATTTTTCGTAAAATATTTGAGTAATGTTATTGTGATGATCCAAAAGGTCATCTTATGTTTTAGAACTCGAATCTACGTTCTTAAGCATTAAAAATTTTATTTTTATCCTCCTCGATTTGCTTGCACAGTCCGGGCATTTTCGGAAAGCTTTTATGTTGAAAATTGATGAAAATAAGAATTTTTGCCTTAAAAGTTAATTTTAGTTGATTTCGGTCAATATTTTTGGTAAATGGGCCCGGATCTATGTTTTGATGATCCCGGTGGGTCCGTATCGAATTATGGGACCTAGGCGTATACCCGAAATCGAATTCATAGGTCCCTAGCTCGAGTTATGAGTTTTTGATGAAAATTAAAAGTCTAAAAATTAATTATTCTTAAGAATTGGTTGATGTTTGGACTTGTTGATATCGAGTCCGTATTTTGGTTCTGGAGCTTGGTATAGGTCCAATATAATATTTAAGACTTGTCTGTGAAATTTGATGAGAAACGGAGTTGATTTGACGTGATTCGGACGTCCAGTTGAGAAGATAGAAATTTTAAAGTGTTCTTGAGAATTTCATTTGATTCGGTGCTAAATTCATAGTTCTAGGTATTATTTTGGCGATTTGATCGTGCAAGCAAGTTAGTATGATATTTTTAGACTTGTGTGCATGTTTGGTTTGGAGCCCCGAGGGCTCGGGTGAGTTTTGGATAGGCCACGGGATGTTTTGGACTTTGGAAAATCTGGTATTTTGCTGCAGCAGGTGTTCTGGCATGTCATTCTTCGCGTTCGCGAAGGTACTCCCACGAACGCGAAGAGTAATCTGATGAGGTCGGAATTTCCTTCTTCGCAAACGTAAAGGCGAACAAGGTCTCGCGAACGCGAAGGCTTGGTAGCCTATACCCTTCACGAACGCGACAGTGTTCTCGCGAACGCGATGAACATTGTCGCCCAACACTTAACAGAATCCAAAAACGGGAATTGGCCATTTATTTCATTTTCTCAAAAACCAAATGGACTAGAGGCGGTTTTCAAGAGTTGTTTTCTTCCCCAAAGTGTTGGGTAAGTGGTTCTAAACCATTTTATTTCAATTACCCATTACATTTTATGAATTATCAACCTAAAATCTAGAGTTTTCATGGTAGAATTAGGGGTTCGGGTAGAAACTAGGGATTTCAGAAAATTGGGGATTTAGACCTCAATTTGAGGTCGGATTCCAAAACTAATTACATATCCGGGCTCGGGGGTGAATGGGTAAATGGATTTTGGTTCGAACCTAGGGTTTTGACCAAGCAGGCCCGGGGTTGATTTTTAACCTTTTGGAGGAAATTTTGGAAAATTAAATTTATGCAATATAATTGATTCCTTTAATAATATTTGATATTATCGAGTCATTTTTTTGAATAGATACGAGTGGTTTGGAAGTGAATTCTAGAGAAAAATTATGATTGAGTATTGAGTGGCCTTCGGAATGAGGTAAGTGTTGTGTCTAACCCTGACTTGAGGGAATTAGGAACCTTAGACTATTTGCTATGTGAAATTCATGTGAGCCGCGTATATGCGAGGTGATGAGTACTTATGCGCCGCCAATTTACCTGTTTTCCATGTTTCTTCCATTTTTCTTATATTATCTCTTTCCTATGCCTAATTGCTACGTGTTTATACTAGTGTTGTTAAATTGATCGTTCTTATCATGTTTACGGATATTTTGGTGATAATTGAGAATTTATTTCAATGTTGAGATTGATATTGTGGAACCAAATGTTGAAGTAAGGCTTGTACTTGTTATTCTATCTCCCTATTGTTATTTATGCATTGCATTATGGTAAGGGAGAGTGTTAATGCATTATGGGTGATACCGTGCTATATTGTGAGTGTTAATGCACGACGGGCGATGTCGTTCCATATTGTGAGTGTTAATGCACGAAGGGTGATGTCGTGCCATGATATGAGAGTTAATGCACGAAGGGTGATGCCGTGCCGTTTCTATTGATTTTTATGGTGAGATTGAGAGTAAAACCACGAAGGGTGATGCCGTGCATTTTTCCTTTACTGTATTCATGTTCCTATTAATTCATAATATATTGGTTATTCCAGTTATCATTCTGCTGTAGTTCTTTATCTCGTATTCCGCCCAGCATGTTTCCCCCTCCCTATATCTCCTTTCTTATTCTTCATTACTGTTATTTGTATATACATTGTTAAACTGTACAGGTTGATTTGTAGGTGTCTTGCCTTAGCCTCGTCACTACTTCATCGAGGTTAGGCTCGACACTTATCAGTACATGGGGTTGGTTGTACTGATACTGCACTCTGCACTTTCTATGCAGATTTTGGTACCGACTCGGGTTGATCGAGGTTTTGCTATTGGACCGCTATCTAGAGACTCAAGGTAGATCTGCCGGTGTTCACAGACCTTAAAGTCCCCGTCTATCTTTTCTGTTTTACTGTTTCTTTCATTCAAACAGTTGTATTTATCTAAGACTATTGCTTGTAGTGAATTCTAGAATGCTCGTGAATTGTGACTCCAGATCCGGGTGGTAGTAATTAAGGCAGTTTTTATATTATTTCGCACTTATTATATTTCATCTTAGCCAATTATTGTTATTTACTGAATGGAAATAAGGATTTGGTTTAATGATTCTCTAACGTTGGCTTGCCTAGCAAGTGAAATGTTAGGCGCCATCACGATCCCGACGGTGGAAATTACGGGTCATGACAGTTATGTCATTATATTTATAAATATTAATCATCTTATCAAGCATGTAGTCCATGATATTTTTATAAAATATGTACTTTTAGTTTTTATATGTAACGACCCGACATGTCGTTTTGAGAATTTATTTCCCCTTCAGCAGCTTAAGGTCCCGAACAACTTTGTAATGTGCATTATGACTTGCGTGTATGGTCGAGTTTGGATTTCGGATGATACGAGACTAAATTGAAAGAACAATTCTTATTTTTGAAGCTTAAATGAAAAGAGTTGACCGGAGTTTGACTTTTGAGCAAACAACTCCGGAATGAAATTTTGATGTTGTCAATAGCTTTGTATGGTGATTTTGGACTTAGGAGTGTGTCCGAATATTTATTTGGAAGTCCGTAATTGATTTTGGCTTGAAATGACAAAAGTTGGAAAATGAAAGATTTTTAGAAAGTTTGATCCGGAGTTGACTTTATTGATATCGGGGTCGGAATTCACTTCTGGAAATTGGAACAACTTCATTATGTCATTTATGACTTGCATGCAAAATTTGAAGTCATTCCGGATTGATTTGTTATGTTTCGACACAAGATATAGAATTTGAAAAATTTCATAAACTCATAAGTTCGATTCAAGGTGCAATTCATTGTTTTGGTGTTGTTTGATGTGATTTGAGGTCTCGACTAAGTCCATAATATATTTTGAGACTTGTTGGTATGTTCGAACAGGGTCCCGAGGGGCTCGGGTGAGTTTCGGAGTGGTTTCGCACCATTTCTATGCCATTTTTAACTGGTGGTTTTTGGCTACAGCGGTGTGCATCGCAGATATTTCTGTTGCGTAGGGCTGACTTTGGAAGCTTATATCTCGTAATCTATAAGGAATTTAGAGATGATCTAAAAATAAAATGTTTTAGTTGTTTGAGTGTAGTTTCTAGAAATATAAAACATTCATCATTTGGACATTTGTACAGAACGTTATGATCGATTAACTGAAGCCTGGTACTACAGTTGTTTTGACGGCAATGTGCATCGCAGAAATTTCTGTTGCACATAGCTGACTTTGGAAACTTATATCTCGTAATCTATAAGAAAATTGGAAATGATCCAAAAATAAAAGTTGTAGCCTTTTGTATCTAGTTTTTATAAATCTAAACCGTTTGGTAGTTGGAGTTGGGTATAAAAAATTATGGTTGATACACTACATGCTATGTGGGAAGGGTTGTTGGAAGAGTTTGGTGTTTTGAGCATAAGCATGTAATGATCCAAAGGTCCATTTTTAGTTCTAGAGATCAAAATTCGATTTTGAGACTTTCGAGAGTTTGATAATGAATCATAGGAATGATATGGAATGTTTGGTCTAATTTCATCAAGTGCGATTGGGTTTTTAGCGCAAAATATGAGTTAATTATTTAATGAGCGAAATTGATATCGCATTAAGTAAATGAGCTCCGAATTCTGGTGCGGACCTTTAGTGATGGGAAATTGACTTTTAGCGACGGAAAATGGACTTTTAGTGACAGGAAATGGGTTTTAATTGGGCAGTTTCGTTTTTAGCTCATTTCAACATTTTTGGAGCTAGGGAACTCGGATTTGGACGACTTTTGAGAGGATTTTCACCAAATGGATTGGGGTAAGTGTTTCCTACTCGGTTTTCATTATATTTCATGATTCCATGATTATTTTCATCTTTTATTATTGAATCAATTGGAAGAAAATGGGATTTTTGTAAAATCTTTCAAAAACAAAAATTTAAGATTTGGAGGTCGATTCGTTATCGGAATTTGATAAATTTTGTATGGTTGAACTCGTATCGGAATGGGAGTTCGAATTTCATGAAAATTCTGTCAGGTTCCGAGAGGCGGGCCCTGCGTTGACTTTTTAATCCATAATTTTAAGTTGACTTTTTGTTATCCGGAATTATTTTCGATGAATTTTAATGAAGTTATACAATCAATTTGGATAGATTTGAGCTGTCCGGAGGTCAATTCAAGCAAGAATGCTATTTTAAAATTTTGGCATAACTTCAAAAAGGTAAGTATCTTGCCTAACCTTGAGTGGGGGAATTACCCCTTAGGCATTGAGTCTTATTTGGAAATTGTGTGATTGAAAATCATGTACGCGAGGTGATGAGTACTTACTTGGTTTATATGTGTAATTTATACCGGTTAAAATTTGTAGACATCCTTATATATTAAACTGAAAAATTATTGGAACATAGTAAATCCTTTATTTGTCATGCCTCGTTCCTTATTTGTCGAGTTTGTATTTTATATGATAATTTGGGGTGATTGCCACTTGGATTTTATGTGAATTTTGTGTGTTTGTTGATTTGATATTTCTTGAAATTAATTTTATTATGGATTTTCCATGTGTAAATAATTAATTAAATAAGCTTAAAAAGAAGCGCTAATATATTTATCAAAAATTTGGATTAAAGAAGGTGTTGTCGTATGCTGAGTTACTTTTCCATCTCTGTTGTTGTTTTTGAGGTTTTATATATGTTAGGTGGAGCCTTGGGCTATTTGCTTTGAAATTAATTGATTTTTGTTGTATCTTTGGAGTTGGTTGTGGCAGGTGGACAAATTATGATATGAATTATTGTATTGTGTTGTCATTTAAACACTCTCCTTGATGTTATTTATGCTTCCTACCTTTCTTGTTAATGATATACATATGTTTGGTAAGGAAGAGTGTAAAGCACAAAGGGTGATGACGTGCCATTTGAGAGTGTAAAGCACGAAGGGTGATGCCATGCCATTTGAGAGTGTAAAGCACGAAGGGTGATGCCGTGCCATTTGAGAGTGTAAAGCACGAAAGGTTATGCTGTGCCATTTTAGTTATATTATCATGTGAGGAAAAGTATAAAGTACGAAGGATGATGCCGTGCCATTCTTAATATGCACAAAGGATAATGTCGTGCCATTTCATTTATATTATCATGTGAGGATGAGAATAAAAGCACGAAGGGTGATGCCGTGCCATTATTTTTGTAATTACACTGTAATGACACTATGACAAATAAACAGGCCGTCGTAATTACAACACTATGTAATTACTAGGCTGTATAATTACTACCATAGTAATTACACCAATTCCAATTACCTGGTGGCTTTCCAAACAAACCCTAAGTCTTGAACCAATAATTTGCATAAGTGGCCATGAATTCAGTGTTGAAAACATAAATATTGATTGAACGAAAAATGACACTGTATAGCCGTGGTAAAAATAATAGTCGAAAAATATATAAAAGTTATATATATATATATATATACACATACACATATATATTGTATGTTATATACAAAAATTATACAAATTTTATACACTTTTTCGGCTACAAGATGTACATAGTTTCTGACGCTTATTAAAAGTGATAATACCCCAATATTGAACCCATCAAATTTATGTGTGGATCGTCGCCGCCCGTTTTCTATGAAAACAACAATGTCGTATAAGTGTGACGTGAAGCAGATTTTGCGTGAGAGACTTGCTGATTGAAAAAATTAATTAGGATGTTCAATAATTGTTCTTCAATTTATGTTCATATTCTTATATAACATCCAGAAATTGGACTGTTTATTAATGTGCTGCTGCAATTTCTTAACTTCTAATGTATTAAGTGGTAAAGCCTGTCTTTGCATTGTGAGTACGCACGCAAATTTGCTGCAATATAATGTATAATAATCAAAGGTGCAAACGATTTGAAACTAAGTATATATAGTGATTAACGCATCGTCATTTCGGGTTAGCGAGATGTAAGCAAGCACAAATGAGAACATATGAGTAACAATATGAGAGAATTCCAAAGGCGACATCAATTTTTTATTTATGACTTAATTTCCTTGCCTCTAAAGACTTGGAATCTGAAAAATTTAAGAACATAAGCAATACTTGGCATTCGGTAGATCGAAAAGCCACATGAAAAGCAAAAACGAACCCAACAGCTAAAAAATATATATAGAACCCAACATAAAAATGTAAATCAAAACAAAAAGAAAATAGAGAGAAGAGGAAAATGAGGAATATGTCGAAGGATATGCTGTTTGAAGGTCCTTGCCTCATTAGTCTTAACTCTCAAGAGTCAAGTAACACACTTCATAGGCAAAAAATCATTCAGCATCTCACCAACAAATTCATGGACAAAGGCAATAGGGGAATCTGATGTAAATATTTTTTGAATATGGAATTAATGTAAAGGGATAAGAAGGTTATTACCCCATTTTCTGACCCTAGAAAAAGTGAACCTTTTAATTCAAGAAAATATCTACAGGCCACAGCATCAAAATCACAGGATATGCCGATTCTCGGAGTGGTTTATTCGGAGAAGGGATGCTCTATAAAGCGCGAAAGTGCCCTGTAGTGATGAAGCAGAAACAGAAAAATGATCAGAAAGAAAGAGTTGGTGAATGATAATAAGGGAAACAGTGATAGGGCTACTCTCTATTGGCATGCAGTTATATGTATAGTGACTCCACTTAATCATCACATATTTTAGCTGACACGCCAAAGGAGAGCTGCCCTGTTACTGTCTCTGCTTAATCCTAACACACAATTCGGCTCCTAATTAATACCGCATAGTGCAGAAGGTATTTTTCTACTTGTCCTGGAATTCCACTGCATGTAATTGGTTTTCTCCTTTCTCTAATTTGCAGCAAGAATTGATTTAGAAACTAGTTAATAACCACATCAGCTCACTTTACATTCTTCTACTTTGAATTCTCGGTAATTTTCTTTATTTATGTTCCCATAAATCGTTCATATATAACGTGACGTAAACTAAGGGTCCACCAGAAACACATACAGCAGTAAGTAAGAGACACAACGGAGTTTTACGTGAAAAGCTTCTAACTCACGGGATTAAAAACCACGACATACACTCGTAGGATTTCAACTTTACTAACTGAGAAAATTTTAGATTACAACTTTTTGTAATCTAAGAATTAACCTCTTAATTCCTCACCTGCTTGTAATAACTCTATTACAAGCCTCTTTGTAATAACTTTATTACAAAGCACACACTTTGACTAACTCTAACCAAAACAAAACACAAGGTTTATGGTTTTACAAATGATCTCCTACAAAATGCTTCTAAGTAAGCTAGGTAGGAGTTACAAATAGATAACACTAACAAAGATACAACAATACTAAGGACATATGATAGACTTAGTATTGGGATCTGGTCCTTGGCTCTGTTATTACTTTGTTCTTCACTCACTTGAAAGTCGGCAGCACACTTGAGAGAGAAATGAAGATTTAGGGTTTTCAAGTGTATGTTTTTCCTTGTCTCATATTGGTAATATACAAGTGAGATCATTGGGATGATGTATGCAATTATCCGTAACAAGGCATCCTTCATGAAGTGATTGCTGCACTATTGCACTGTTGCGTGTGCAGAGAAACAGTGCAGCGACTTTACAGCTGCAGAGAGTTGACTTGTACTGTCATCAGAGGAACTGATGGCCATCTGTTCCCTCTACCGTTTCTTTGACTCAAGTTTTTGGGACTTGTACCAGACTTGAGACTTGTTGTTCTTGAGCACTTTCAGGATGTGTAACAGGTTCCCAATCTGGTTCTTATTATGAAATTTGTTAGATCATCAAAATACAAGAAGGCACGTAACTTAACAATTTCTCACTTTTTGATGATGACAAACTGATAATTGAAGTTCCCCCTGTGTGACGATCCGATATGTCATTTACAGTTTTAACCTTAAATTCTGTATTTTGAAACCCCGATTAGCCCCGTTTAGCCTTTCTCAATTTACGTGCATAGTCCGTGTCTTTTTCCGAAAGGTTTTTATGTGAAAATTTGATAAAAATATGAAATCGTGCATTAAAATCTCATTTAAGTTGACTTCGGTAAACATTTTGAGCAAACGAATATGGATCAGTATTTTGACGGTCCCTGTGGGTCCGTGTCGTGATTTAGGACTTGGGCGTATGCCTGGAATCGAATTCAGAAGTCCCTACCTTGAATTATCGCAATTTATTGAAAATTAGAAGCTTAAAGGTTTAAAGAATTAATAAGTTTGATCATAATTTGACTTTATTACTACCGAATCCAGATTTTAGTTGCAGAACCTGGTATAGGTTCACTACTGTATTTATGACTCGTCTGCAAAATTTGGTACAAAACGGAATTGATTTGACGTGATTCGGACGTCCGGTTGAAAAATTAAATGTTCTTAAGTTTCATTAAAAATTTTATTCGTTTTGGTGTCCAATTGATAGTTCTTGGTGTTATTTTAGTGTTTTGATCACGCGAGGAAGTTCGTATGATGTTATTGGACTTGTGCGCATGTTTGGTTTGGAGCCCAGATGGCTCGAGTGAGTTTCAGATAGGCTACGAAGTGATTTCGGACTTAGTAGAATAGTTGATGCCTCTTTTGTTACTGGTGCTCTACTGAAGGTCTAGCATTTGCAAGATCTGGCTCGCATTTGCGAGCCACACTTCTACGTGTCACGACCCCAAATTCCCTCCGTAGGAGGTCGTGATGGCACCTAGTTTCTAAGACTAGGTAAACCTATTAATGCGGAATAATCATAAATATCTGAAATAAATAAACTACAATTCAAATAATTACAACTCCCAAAACCCGGTAGAAATAAGTCACAAGCTTCTAAGAATTTATTCTCTATGTCTTTATACATCAGAGTCTAAAGCAGTTAAGGAAGACAACCTAGTAAGATAGAAGGGGACTCCGGAGTCTGCGGACGCTGGTAGATATACTTCGAAGTCTCCTCGTACAGCTAGTTTACTGATGCATGGTCTGATAAAGTGTACATGGATCTGCATAAAAAGATGTGCAGAAGCGTAGTATGAGTACACCACAGCGGTACCCAGTAAGTGCCAAGCCTAACCTCAGTAGAGTAGTGACGAGGTCAGGTCAGGCCCTACTAGAAAATAATAATTGCATAGTAAAATGTTTAACAATATAATAAAATAAAATGACAATGGAAATGAATCAAGTAGCATGTCACCATTTAATTGCACAAAATAATGGCAAATAATATCTCATGGAATCAAAACAGAATTCCTTTCAACTTTATGAAAATCACAACAAATAATCAAAGGCAACTATGGCCATAAATACATATCAACAAGGCAGTCACGAGGTACCACCTCGTAGTCCCAAATCATAAATAAATTAACAATATCTCATCTCCTTATCTCACCGCCGGGAGCCTTCAGAATTTATTTTAAAGAAAATATTTTTTCCGAATAGCATCCCGCGTTTTAGCCATCCTTATCACACCGCATGACTTCTAGTAGTTTCCCCTACTAGCCACGCGTATCAAGCCACCCTTATCTCATCGCATGCTTTTCAATACCCAGACCTTATACCATCGCATGCGTATCAATATCACAATATATTGCAATTTACACCTCAAATGCCCAAATATTTCAATTTGCCAAAATAAATCAACAACAATATTTTTCCACAATAAAGAGCTCACGGCTTATGCCAGCATAAATCATCAATAATATTTTTCTACAATAAAGAGCTCACGGCTCCATCACAATGAGTACGAAAATCTTACAAAAATAATATTCAGGAATAAATAATTTAGCAAAATAATATTTCAAAATCTTTAATACATTGCTTCAATACCAAATTTAAAAACGTGAAATACTTCATATTAATAATATTTAATTTAAAGAAAATCAACTTCAAATAATGCACAGAATAAAAGAAACCAAGTTCCAACTAAACAGGTAAAACAATTAGCAGAAAAAGGCTAAAACAATTTAAAGTATATAAATCAAATCAATGATGGAGAATATAACAAGATTTAATAATTTAATTAATATGCAACAGTGATCTACACAATTTAAAAATATAATCCTTCACATTTAACCCGTGTACACACTCGTCACCTCGTGTACACGACTTTCATCACATTACAATTAATACCAATCCTAGGAAAAATTCCCCCCATACAAGGTTAGACAAGTCACTTACCTCGACTTGCTCCAATTTAACCAAGTAGTATGCCTTTTTCTCGATTTTCTGACTCCGGTCGACTCATATCTAGTCATAATTAATTCGATACAGTTAACAAAAATTATAGAAATCAATTTCATAAGAATATACTATATTTTTCAATAAAATCTGAAATTAGCTCAAAAATCGCTCGTGGGGCCCACATCTCATAATCCGGAGAAACTTATAAAATCTGATAACCCATTCAATTACGAGTCCAACCATACTAGTTTTACTCAAATCCGACTCCGAATCGACATAGAAATCTCAAAAATTCATTTCTATGAGATTTCTAAACGTTTATCAAAATTTCAATCTCGATACACTAATTAAATGGTAAAAACAATGATATATTCATGTATATAGACCAAATCCAAGTTAGAATCACTTACCTAAATGTTTTTCCTTGAAAATCGGTCAAAAATCGCTTCTGCTCAAGCTCAAGTTCGTCAAAAATGGCAAATGGGACGAAATCCCCGGTTTTATAAACTTACAGATCTGTCCGGGCTGGACCTCGATCATGGACCTTCGATCCTAGGGCTTAATCATGGCCCTCGGTCATTGGCCTCGATCATGGACCTCGGTCATGGCCTTCGATCATGGCCCTCGACCGTGGGGCTCGATCACAGCCTTCGTTCCTGAGGCTCGATCATGGCCCTCGGTCATTGCCCTCGACCATGGACCTCGGTCATGGCCTTCGATCATGGCTTCGATCATGGCCCTCGACCCTGGGGCTCGATCACAGCCATCTATCCTGGCTATCGATCATGGCTTCGATCTTTATGGCCTTCGATCATTGACCTTGGTCATAGCCCTCGATCCTGGGTCTTCGATCACTGGCCTTCGAGCTTGCCTTCGATCATGGCCCTCGAACCTGCCTTCGATCATGACCCTCGAGCCTTGCCTTAGATCATGGCTCTCGAGCCTGTCTTCGATCATGGCTCTCGATTTCTGGGCTCGATTTCTAGCCTTCAATTTCTGGGCTCGATTGCACAGCAGAAGAAAATTTGCAGCAGCTTTTGCAGCAGTTGTTAAGTCCCATTTTTTATCCGTTAACCATCCGAAACTCACCCGAGGCCCTCGGGACCTCAACAAAATACACCAACAAGTCCTAAAACATCATACGAACTTATTTGAAACCTCAAATCACATCAAACAATGCTAAAATCACGAATCATGCTCCAATTCACGCTTAATGAAACTTAGAATTTCCAACTTCTACATTCGATGTCGAAACCTAACAAATCAAGTCTGATTGACCTCAAATTTTGCATGCAAGTCATAAATGACATAATGGAGCTGTAAAAAATTTTAGAACTAGATTTCGACCCCGATACCAAAAAGTCAACTCCCCGGTTAAACTTTCAAACTTTAAATTCCTATTTTAGCCATTTCAAGCCTAATTTCACTACGGACTTTCAAATAAAATTCTGATCACGCTCCTAAGTCCAAAATCACCATACGGAGCTACTAGAATCATCAAAATTCTATTTTGGGGTCATTTGCACATAATTCAACATCCTGTCACTATTTGAACTTAAACTTTTAATTTTTCATCAAAATTCTATATCCCGGGCTAGGGACCTCAGAATTTGATTCCTGGCATACGCCCAAGTCTCAAATCATGATATAGACCTACCGAAACTATTAAAACACTGATCCAAGTCCGTTTGCTCAAAATGTTGATCAAAGTCAACTCAATTGAGTTTTAAAGCTCTAATTCATATTTTAATCTATTTTTTACATAAAAACTTTTCGAAAAAGTTTACGGATTGCGCACGCAAGTCGAGTAATGACAAATAGTGCTTTTCAAGGTCTTTGAACACATAATTAATTATTAACTTTAAAGATGACATTTTGGGTCATCACACTGCAAACAAGGCTTCGCATTTTGCGAGCATGGGCTGATTGGGGGACTTTCGCATTTGCGAGGTGAAAGTTCTCATTTGCAAACTTGCTTCTTCCGCTTTTGCGAAGACAGAGTCGCATTTGCGATTCAACGTGTTTCTGGGCAATCTTCGCATATGCGAAGGGTGGTCTGCATTTGCGAGGGCGTGGGTTCGCATTTGCAAACAAAACATTGCATTTGCTGTAAGGCTCCTGTAAGGCTCGAACGTTTTGGGTTGAACAATGCATTGGTGAGTAAAGGATAATTTTGGGGAAAAAAATGCATTTATGCGGCGCACTATGCGGCCGCATAATCACTCTGCGGACCGCAGACTGAGTCAGTTTTGCCTAGTTCCAAAGGGCAATTATGCGGTCCATTTCACATATCGCAAATTCATTATGCGGTCGCATATGCGACCGTAGACCTTGTTCTGGAGCTTCATTTTTTGGGTTTTTATAACCCAACCCTACTTCGTTTAATAGACGATATGTACCATCTTTTGAGCAAAAACCTGATATTTTGAGAGAAAGAAAGTGCTCTAGAGAGGAAGAGAGTTCCTCAACCAATTGTTCCTCAATTCTTACTCAAATCTTGAAAGATTATCAAGGTAAGCACACTAGGTCTTCATCCTAGAGGTAAAATTCTACACCCTAAACCTCAATTTTGAAATTTAACTAGGAATGGGTAATTGTTAAGATACTTTTTGGGTATGGGAGTTGTTTATTTTGCATGCATGTGTTATCAAGAGAGGTAGCGAGATTGTTGAGCTAAAATGATAAAGAATAAGTTGTGGGATGAGGGGATCCTCCATGAAAGGGCCTTGAAACCTTAATGCACACCTAGTATTTGATAAAATGCTCAAAGGAGCTAGAACCATGAGTATCTTCCTAATTTTGGTTAAACTTGTTACATTTCTACAATAGATTGAAGTTGCTAAGACTTCTGGAACATTTTAGAGTTTACGGAAGCTCAAGCAAGGTATGTTGGCTAAACTCTTTTCTTAGAATTGAACACCGCAATGTCCTTGTAAGTCTCATGATGCCCTTTATAAATTGAATTTCTGTCAAATAAGCCTTGTGTCGAAATAATTATGTGTTTAATATGTATTCCAAAGATTCTTGTTATGTTAAGTTAATATTTGAGGATGTGGTTTAGGTATGGGTGGTGTGTGTTACTATGTTATGATTTGAAAGCGTGAATTCTTATGAAAGCTACCATGTCAATTGTGTAAGAAGTCATATGTGCCTAAGATCCTAATTTGCTCAAGTATATGATTAAAGCCTTAATGTTGAAAGGCCTTGTTGTTGATTATTCATGATAATGATTGAAAATGGAATAACGAGCTGAATTATAAAGTACGGCCAATATGCCAAGAATGATATTGCGTTATGGCCAATGATATCAATAAAATAAATGACATGTAAAAGAATATGAATTGAGTGGTAAATACTTTTAATAACACATGCTTTGGGAGTATCAATTAGCCACTGAGGAAGGGTACGTCAGAATAACCTAACACCGAAACTACACGTGACGGTGTAGGAGTGATTGAGGGGTAAATCCCTGTATTAATGTGATGAGACTGTTTCCCCTTATATGGGATGAGATTGGTGTGTTGAGATGTTTTCCCCTTAAATGGGAGGAGATTATTGCTTGCTAGATGTGATGTAATGTCGACCCACACGGCATTGTGGTGAGACGGCTTAGGCGATCGGGCTGAGATCGGACACCATGCCGCATACATGGTGGTATTGTGAGTATATGTCTTGGGGTGAGACGGCTTAGCCGGTCGGGCTGAGATCGGACTCCGTGCTAAAATACGGTGGTATATCGGTGCTAAAGATCTCCCAACTTAAATTACCGAAACCTACTTGAAATTTACGTTTTCCTTAATGTGACACTTTGATACCGTTTGAGTCTCTTAATGATATCATGTTTTATATTCTGTTTACTGTTGTTCGTTTTATTAAGAGTGTGCTTAGTTTTGCATACTAGTACTATTCCATGTGTACTAACGTCCCTTTTGTCGGGGGCGCTGCATCTTTAATGGATGCAGGGGGTTCCATAGCAGGTGGTATTGATCAGTGATAACAACACACCCTCTCCTCAGCTGGTTTGGTGAGTCCCACTTCATTTCGGGGTCCTGTATCTTCTATCCTTTGAGGTATAGCCGGGGCCTTATTGCCGTCACTGTCATAGCACTCTTCTGTTCCTGTTAGAGGCTCCGTAGACATAGTGTGGGTTGTATTTGTTTTTGGGAAAGTTAAACTAAAAATGTTGTAATGGTATTATCTGTTCCACTTTAACTATGATTGTACGAAGTACTGTTTTGAAGACTTTTTAATGACGTAACTAATAGAAATGAACCGGTGTTGTTCACATGACTTCTTATTGACTTATTAATGAAATATATTCTTCTCTTTATTTGTGGGTGAGTTGGGTAGACGGCACTATGCAGGCTTGCTCGACCGAGGTAACTATGTTAAGCGTTGGTCGCGCTCCCTGAGGTCGGGACATGACATTTGCGATGACTGTATTTATGAGAAGGGTTCGCATTTGCGATGTTCGCAATTGCAAACAAAATATCACAATTGCAACATCTGCAGCTGGTAAAAGAGGGGGAAAATGGAATTTTAGCTCATTCTTCCAAATTCTCAACCCTAAAAACCTTAGAGGCAATTTTCCCAAGAGCTTTTCTTCCTAAATTCATTGGTAAGTGACTCTAACCTACTTTCTTTCAATTAACCATTACATCTCATAAGATTTCTACTTTAAATATAGGATTTTCATGGTAGAAATTATGGATTTGGGTAGAATTAGGGATTTTTATAAAATTGGGATTTAAACCTCGAATTGAGGTCGGATTTCAAATTGAATTGCATAACCGGGCTCGGGGGTGAATGGGTGATCGGGTTTTAGTCCAAACCTCGGGTTTTGACCAAGCGGGCCCGATGTTGACTTTTGTTGACTTTTTCAATAATGATCTAAATTAAATCTCTTTTATTTGTGAGTAGTTTCTAAAGCTTAATTTGAATCATTTGGTTAATAATATGCTAGATTTGATTGGTTTGGAGGCTTGTTCGAAAGGCAAGGCCGTGATTTGAATTTTGAGTGGATTGCAGAGCGAGGTAAATATTGGGTTTAACCTTGATTTGATGGAATTAGGAACCTTTGAACTATGTGCTATGTCAAATTCATGTGTAGCGGCGTATATGCGAGGTGACGAGTGTATATACGCCGCCAAAATACTTGTTTCCCTGCTTTCCGTATTTCATTAATTGTTTCATTCTATGTCTTAACTATTACATGCTTTAAATGCTTCCCTGCCTTTACTTGCTACTTGTAAATTATTATTCTAGTGTTAAAGATGTTAGATTCTCCCATGCTTCCGTGATTGACTGTTACTTGCCTTAATTGACTTACTTGCACCCTTTAATTGTCATTTACTTGACTTGTCTTACTGCTTAATATTAATTATAGTGAATTCCCAATTTGGCACGAGACTTCCTTTCTGGTTCTGCTTCATATTCGTTAATCGTAGAGATTCTTTTGATTCGAGTTGTTAAATTGATTGCACTCATTAATTTATTTATATTGATATGGTGGGATCGGGTTGCGCGCCGAAATAGGTAGAATAAGGGTGGATTGATATGGTGAAATAAGGGTGAATTTACATTGGTATGGTGGGATCGAGTTGCGCACCGTAACAAGTGAAATAAGGTTGGATTGATATGGTGAAATAAGGGTGATTATGATATTGATTTTGACTATATAGTGGGATCGGGTTGCGCATCGCAACATATATTTACTTTTTATTATTGATATATATATGGTGGAATAAGGGAGGATAGTGTTGTATGGTGAGATCAGGTTACGCGCCACAACAGTTATGTGTTTTTATTCCTTATTGTGTAGTGTTGGCTTCGGTACTTTCATACAGAAATCTAAGGATTGGTATTTCTGGCATTTACTGGTTTTTCTTCGAAGATTGATTTATTTTCATGAGTTAACTCCCTTACTTTGTTTCCGTATTTTTTGTTTCTATCATTATTTTATACTGCGTACAGGTTATATTGTAAGTGACCCGCCTTAGCCTAGTCACTACTTCATCGAGGTTAGTCTCGGCACTTACAGATTATATGTGGTCGGTTGTACTCATACTACACTCTGCACTTCTTGTGCAGATTTTGGAGTCGGTCCCAACGGCGGTCAATAGATTGCTCGGGTTGACTATCAGTGTGCAGACTTGAGGTACAGTTGCTCGGCGTTCGCAGCCCTAAAGTCCCCTCCTCCTTTATCTTAGCTGTGTATTTTTCTTTCAGACAACTTTACTTTTGTTCAGATCTTTATCTGTAGTATTCTAGTAGCTCGTGCACTTATGACACCAGATTCAGGGCTGTATTAGATATTTCAGTTATGTGTTTCCACACTTTACTTCAGAATTTATTTTAGTTATTTTAATTTCTTTATTATTATTAAATTTGAACTGTTAAAAATGGATAATCTGTTCTAACGTTGGCTTGCCTAGCAAGTGAAATGTTAGGTGTTATTACGGTCCTGAGGGTGGAATTTCTAGGTCATGAAACCCTGAGAACCAGATCTCTATATAAATTTTCCTGCAAAAAGATTTTATTCCGCCTGAGAACCTAAGGACATATTCCCCTTCTCAAATTTCTTCCTCATTTTGGCATCATAAAAAGATTATACACAAGTAAATGCAAAAAGAAGTCTAGCAAAGTTAACTCGGGCCACATGTGTGCACATAACATGGCTAAAATAAGAGCGCAAGAGTATAATCATGCATAGCAAAAAATGAGATGCTCATTAATTTAAAAGAGAAGAAATCAGAAGTAGTAGAACCATTGTTACAAAAACATCCACAAAAAATAACTTAAAGTACCAGGCATAGGAACAACAAAAGACACTAGGGTAGGACAGACATCATTCAACTGGACACTAGGAAGCGAGCTATTTAAGGGGCACTAGAAGGGGACGGAATGATGAGGAGGCAAGGGTTTTGAGAAGAATGTCCATTCGAGCATTTGCATACACTTGCTCGTTAATCAGCCGCTCTTTCAGGTCCTCGACCTATTTCCTCAGGTCTGCATTTTCAGTGGTCATGCAAGCAACCTCTGTGCCTTGTGCACTGCTAGAACCAGGTTCCTTCTTGGCCTGACTAAGCTGCCCTTCAAGAATGGCATTCCGTGCCTACAACCTCCTTATTTACTCATTTGCAGCATTCTGGCATCAATCAATTGAGAAATAGTGAAATTGCTGCCAATACCCCATTTCTTATCAATACACTCACATTCCTCCAAGGTTGTCTTTGAGAAGGTTTGCTTGCGAGTTCCCACTGATGCTCTTCCCAAAGGAACTTTGAAGAATTCGAATACCTTAGTGAGCAGGAACCCATAAGGCAAACCATGGTTTCCGTCCTTGAAGTCTACCACCTTCTTCATATGTTCAATCATAATACCAGGCAGATTGATGGTGGTGTATGCATCCAGAGCTTCCATGAGGAACATGTCTTCTTTTGAAGTAATTGAGCGCTTTTCTGCCCATGGAAGCAAGACCTTATTCACCATTTCAAACATAAGTTGATACCCTGGAAAGAAGGCCTTCTTGTGCACCCGTTTCCCCTGATGCACCACCTAATCCTTCAGAATGACTCTTCTAAAATTAGGAGAACAAGTCCCTTCAATGAATGAGAGCCCTTCAGTAGGTACTCCCAAATTACTCCCTAGAACAGCCTCATTCATCACAAAATCTACTCCATTGACCTTCAAGCAAATGTTATCATCTTCCACTATAAACATATCTGCGTAGAAGTTACGAACCTCTTCCTTATGAACTTGGGACTCTGATTGGTGAACAAATGAGTCCACTTCTGAAATTCACAGATGTCAAACAACTGTCTCATTCCTGACATTTTGAGAAAGTCAGCATCAAATATTTTGCCCCATAGCAGCCTCTGCTTCCTAAGGTTTTCTCTACTTTCAACCTTCGACACAGTCATTTTGGCCTTCTTGGAGGAACCAGGTTCCTCTTTGTCACTAGCCTTCCTCTTCATAGACTCCCTCACATTTTTCTCCTTCTTTTCAAACTTCTCACCAGAATTCTCTCTCTCAACACTCTTCAATTCATCAACCTCTACAGCTTTCATAAATGAACCTTTCCTGGGCTTTGGAATCACAGGTTTCTTAGAGGAGTTACAAATTAAGGAAGCAGGTTCCTCATTCACCCCTTCATCGTCAACATGGACAACATTTGCTGGAGGCACATCCTCCTCATTCACTATCTTTCCCCCTCTCATAAGCTTCTTTCTTATGCAGCCTGGTAGTGGGTCTTTTAAGAATGGTCTATTTGGGAACTGCCCTACCATTTCTAGCAGTAATAAAGCTTTCCATAGCCACATTATCATAGTCTTCCTCACTATTTTCATTTTCCTCTTCAGACAGGGGTCTCATTTCAGGAATAACAAAGTTCAATGGCACAACATCAAAGTGAGGAGAAGGATCAGTACTGACCTGAGGATATTTTGATGAGCAAGGGGTTTCGTCCCAAGTAGGAGCAGAGTGCTCTTCTTGGGCATCCGTTGTTTCCCCAGTAGTACTGACTGGTGCCAAGTTTTCAAGAGGCACCAGTTCCCCACCCTCAACTCTATAACCTTCACCTTCCCCCCGAGACCCAATGGTCGCATCATCACACTCACACTCTCTAACCAAACCTCTCTCTGTAGCAATCAGTAGCATGTTCTCAATATCTTCTTTCTCATTCACCCCCAAAATAGAATCAGAAGATGCAAGAGGAATATGACCTGTCGGAGTGGCAATATTCAGATCAAAACTTGGAGCGGATACTCCTGATACTTCACCATTTCCAACAATATCTTGTTGGGTTTCAGATATTTCCCCAAACTGCTGACTGGAGACCTCTTGTCCCTCATCTCCGTCTACTGTTTTGTCGTCTCTCATTTTTTCGGCAAGGCAGAGGAAGAGTTGTAGCAACAAATCTTTTGAGGTTCTGAGTCTTACGACTGTGATGAGAACCAGAACTCGATGGGGTTGGAGAAGAACCAGTAGGTGGTTATTGGTCTAGTGTGGGGTTTTGACTGGGTAACAGTTGGGACTTAGACTCACACTCATGTGCTTTGAGAGACGAAGGCACAGTAGGAATGACACTGGTGGTGTTTGAAAGCTCTGGACTTTGAGACATAGTGGAGTTTGGAAGTAGAGACACGAGAAAGAGTGAGTTTTATTTTGAGAGAGAAAGGAAATTATGTTGCTTTAATATGGAAAGTTGGGAAAAATACGTCTTTTGGGGCTATTTAGAAGGGGTGAGGGACCGGTTGCAAATGGGTGTAACGTACTGGGTAGACAGGTCGGTTTATAATGGGTGTGACGTTTGGGTTTTAAAAAGATGAGAGAGAGAGTTGGAAACATTTAATGACGTGGCACTTTTATAGCCGTTTAAGATATGCATGAGTGTAAAAGGAACTTCTAACCTGAGTCAAAGGAATCAGGTTCCCTGACTGAGTTTTGTAAATGCAACCCTCATCCTTTTACCAAGATGCAGGATTATTGACTGCTTGTTAACTCTGTAATTTCCATGCGTGTTTACCTATAGCGGTATAAAGATAGTTAGAGTTTGTCAGAAAACACTTTTTAGCAGTTTTACTTGTTCATTCTCTCATTGCCAATCATTGAGGGACCTGGTTCTCAGTTTGATTTTATCAGCCCCAATGCCAGTCGATTCTTTTCAAAGTGCTCTCTTCTCAATGCTTTGGTGAAGATATCTTCTACCTAGTCCTCTATTTTGCAGAACTTCATGTAGATAAGGCCCCTTTCAACATTATCCCTGAGTAAATGATGTCGCACATCAATGTGCTTTGTTCTCTTATGCTGATTCGGGTTCTTTGCCATGTTGAGAGCACTTGTGTTATCACACAGTAATGGCACACAATCAGAAAATACACCGAAATCCTCTAGTTGTTTCTTGATCCACAACAGTTGGGCACTATAAGAGGCAGATGCCACATATTAAGCTTCTGCAGTTGAAAGAGCTATATAGTTTTATTTCTTTGTACCCCATGAGATTAAGCATGACCCAAGAAAATGTGCTATGCCAGATGTGCTCTTTCTATCCACCAGATAACCAGCATAATCAGCATCAGCATACCTCATTAAGTCAAAATTATTTCCTGAAGGATAGTAGAGAACCAAGTCTTGTGTTCTTTTGAGACACCTTAGAATCCTCCTGGCAGCTTTCAGATGAGATTCCTTTAGACTAGATTGAAATATTGCACATAATACCACACTGAATACAATATTAGGTTTGCTAGATGTGAGATACAAGAGTGAACCAATGATACCTATATACATGGTTTCGTTCACAGGAGAATTAGGTTCATCCATGTCCAGACGAGTGGCAGTGGCAATAGGAGTATCAAAGGTTCTTGAACTTTCCATCTCAAATCTCTTCAGGAGCTCTTTAATGTACTTCTGCTGACTTATTATCATTCCCTTAGAGGTTTGCTTAACTTGCAACCCTAAGAAAAAATTCAGTTCCCCCCATCATGCTTATTTCAAACTCGCTTCCCATAAGCTTTGCAAAATCCTCGCACAAGGAATCATTTGTTGCACCAAAGATGATGTCGTTAACATAAACTTGCACAATGAGCAAGTCCTCCCTCGTTTCTTAAAAAATAGGGTGTTGTAGATTTTTCCTCTTGTAAAGCCATTTTCAAGAAGGAACTTGAACAACCTTTCATACCATACACGAGGGGCCTATTTCAGCTCGTATAGTGCCTTGTCAAGTTTGAATACATGTTCAGGATGCTTATGACACTCAAAACCAGGTGGTTGTCTAACAAAGACTTCTTCCTTTAAATATACCATTCAGAAATGCACTCTTGACATCTATTTGGAACAATTTTAATTCCATATGAGATGCAAAGACAATGAGGATTCTGATGGCTTCTATTCGAGCAACCGGGGCAAAAGTCTCATCATAGTCAATACCTTCTTCTTGATTATAGCCTTGAACTACTAACCTGTCCTTGTTCCTTGTTGTATTTCCAAACTCATCAAGCTTACTTCTGAACACCCACCTGGTTCCTGTAACAGTTCTGTTTGAGAGACGAGGAACCAGGTGACATACATTGTTCCTCTCAAATTGATGGAGTTCATCTTGCATAGCAGTAATCCAGTCAGCATTTTTCAATGCTTTCTTGATATTTTTGGGCTCAATTTAAGAAAGGAAAGCTGATAAGGCAAGCGAGCTTCTTGTCTTTGATCTGGTTTGAATCCCTGAATCAAGAGGAGTGATCACATTTTGGAGATGATGTAAACTTTTGTGCTTCCAGTTAGACACCTGGATCTCATTGTGTGAAGACCCGGGTTCCTCTGAACGGGATTCATTGGTGGAATCTATGGAGGAGTGAGTACCACTTCTCTGCTCAACATCAAGAGTTCCTTGCACGACATGAGCAACTTTGTTTTCTTCTCCAGTTGTTGTAATAGAGGAACCAGGTTCTGGAGATTCTGTTGCATTTTCTTCGTTGGATTCCTTGACTTGAATCATCAGATCAGCCTTTCCATTTGCCATATTAATAACTTCTCCGGGAACTTTTGACTGCTCTCAGTCTCGATCAATCTTATCATGTGAATCTTTCCCACATAAGTGATGTGATTTATCAAACATTACATGTATGCTTTCTTCAACACATTGAGTTTTTTTGTTGTAGATCTTGTATGTTTTGCTTTGTGAGGAATATTCAAGAAAGATTCCTTCATCACTTTTGGCATCAAATTTTTCCAGCGCTTCCTTACCATTATTGAGAATGAAGCATTTGCAGCCAAATGTTCTTAGGTGAGTTAGCTTGGGTTTCCTTCCGTTTAGCAATTTATACGGGGTTTTGTTTAAGAGGGACCTGATCATACACCTGTTTACCAAATAGTAGGCAGTGTTGACTACCTCCACCCAAAAACATTTTTCTATGCCACTGTCAATTAGTATAGTACTTTCAAAATATCTTCAAGAGTCCTATTTTTTCTCTCCACAACACCATTTTGTTGGAGTGTTCTGGAAGCTGAATAATTATGACTTATACCATTTTAAGCACAGAATTCGTTGAATTTTATATTATCTAACTTTGTGCCATGATCAGATCTTATACTCACAACATTATGGCTCATTTTCACTAGAATCTGATTTACAAAGGCAACAAAAAGTGGAAAAGTTTCATCCTTGGTTCTGAGAAATAAGGACCATGTGAATCTGGAGTAGTCATCAACTATGACGAAAATATACTTCTTTCCTCCTCTACTTGGCACCCTCATAGGTCCACACAGATCCATATGGAGGAGATCAAGTGGCCTTGAGGTGCTAACTTCATTTTTGGGCTTGAAGGAGGACCTGACTGGCTTTCCTCTTATACATGCATCACACACCTTGTTATCTTTGAACCTTGACTTGGGCAGCCCACGAACCAGATCCTTCTTGACCAACTTGTTCAGCAACGAAAAGCTTGTATGTCCCAATCTTCCGTGTCACAGCTCACCATCATCATCAATAACACTTAAACATGTAAGATCTCCATTGTGCAAAGACTCAAAATCAGCAACATAGATATTTTTGAATCTTTTTGCCATCTGAACCACTTCACCAGTCACAAGATTGGTGACAGTACAAATCTTTGATAAGAATTCAACTTTGTTTCCTTTATCGCGAATTTGAGAGACACTCAGTAGGCTATATTTCAAGTCAATCACATAGTACACATTTTTATTTGAATGAGTGAGTGTCTTCCCAACTCTTCCTACTCCCAGAATGTATCCCTTTTTGCCATTGTCAAAGGATACACTCCTTCCTTGTAGGGCTTTGAGTGAAAGGAAATCATCAGTGCTTCCAGTCATATGCTTAGAGCAGCTATTATCCATATTCCATCTTCGGCTGCTTCGTTTCACTACTCCCTACACAAGAAAATCAAGGATTAGACTAAGGAACTCAAACAAGTTTAGATCCCTTGTAGTGAGAAAAAGGGTAAATTAAACTTCTTTTTGTCCAAGCAAGCATTACACATTTTTTATTGGAGGGACCGGGTTCTTTAACAGTAGTTACCTTTCCAACAAAACTTTTATTTTCCTGTTGGGACTGAAATCTATCCTTACAAGTTTCTTTAAAGTACCCAGTGTTATCACAGTAAGTGCAAAGCCAGTTATTAAGGACAGTAACATACTTACTATGTGGATTGTAGGGAGTCTTTTCCTTTTGGAACTCTATTCCCCGCTTGTTCCCCCTGTTGCTTTTATACATGGCAATGATTGTATCAGAGGACCAGGTCCACTTTAGAGATTTTTCTAGGTCATTTTTAACTCTGCCTAGGTCTTCCTGAAGTTGTCTGTTTCTTTCAAGTTCAGCAGTTTAGGAAAAATGCAATAATATAATAATAAAGTTTTGCCGTTCTATCTTTCGCACGGAAGTCTATCTGTCTTCATTCTAATCATCGTAGTTCGATCGATCAACTACGCCCATCCACATGCTAGATTTTACCATTTTGAGCTCATTTTCAAGCCTAAGGTGTGCCTCACTTGCAACTTCCTTTCTTTTTTGGGTGTTCCCAGAGCTGTTTTCCCTTTTCAGTTCCTCAATTGTTTCTTTTAGATCCACAACTACTACCAACAGGCCATATCTCTCACGCTCTACGTTTTCAATTTTCTCAGTAAGATCATCTTTTTCTTTCCTTAAATCCTCAATGGTTTCTTTTAAATCAACCACTATGACTATCAGATCATCTCTCTCATGTTCTACCTCTCCTAGTTTTACAGTTAGCACATTTTTATCATTGATGAGATTATGATAAGCATCAATTAGAACATTAGCCAAGGATATAAGCTTCTTTTCAGAGTAAGACTTCAAATTTCTTTGAACGTCTAGAACGTTTACCTCTTCTTCATCAATAGATTTTGCCATCAAGGCAAAGATAGAGTCATATTCAGCTACTTCGCTTTCAATGACCATCATGGAAGTATCACCTTGTTCTTCATCTTTCCCAGATTCATTGGAGTAATCTCCCCATGCAGCAAGAGCTTGTTTCACAATATTGTCAGCAACATCTTTTCTCTTGAATCTCCTGTCAGGAACCGGATTCCTCTTGGTTGTTTTGTCTATGTTGTGCTTGTACTGGTCTTGCTTGTGGAGAGGACAATCTTTGATGAAATGTTCTGGCTTCCCACATTTATGACAAAAGTCATAGCCTTTTGGTCTGCTGAAGCTGCCCCTTATTGGAATGCTTCCATTTCTGCGAACCATTTTCTGAAATCTTTTTGTCAGATAAGCCATGTTAGCATCCTCGCCACTTGAGTCATTGTTGTCAGATTTGAGGACCATGTTCTTCTCCTTTTTTGGTTCTCTTCTTTCATGGTCCTTCTTTTTCTTCATTTCATAGGTCTTCAGATTTCCTATGAGTTCATCAATGGTCAGCTTTTGCAAATCCTTTGCCTCTATGATAGCATTGACTTTGCTTTTCCAGGAACTAGATAATACACTAAGTATTTTCCTGGCAAGTTTGTTCATTGTAATAATCTCTCCTAGAGAATGAAGCTCATTGATGATGGAGGTGAAACGGGTATGCATGTCCTGAATGGACTCATCATCTTCATCCTGAAGAGACGATACTTAGTGGTGAGCATGTCAATCTTTGACTGCTTGACTTGAGTAGTACCTTCATGTGCGTTTGAAGAGCTTCCTAAATCTCCTTGGCAGATTGACACGCAGAAATTCTGTCATACTTGTCTGGTCCAATACCACAGACGAAGATCTTTTTTGCTAGAGAAATTTTCTCTATAGCTTTGCGGTCAGCATTGTTGTACTTCTTCCTTGTCTTTGGAGCTGTCACTGCTGTCTTACCACTGGTCTTCATGGGAATGAAAGGACCATCGCAGATGACATCCCAGAGCTCTGAATCTTCAGCCATGATAAAATCATGCATCTTTGTCTTCCACCATCCATAGTATTGTCCATTGAATCTTGGTGGTCTGTAGGTTGATTGACCTTCTTCAAAGTTTGGTGGATCAGCCATGTGGATCTTTCCTAAGTGTTAGCCTTATACAAAGAACCTGCTCTGATACCAATTGATATAAATTAAGGGTCCACTAAATTGTATAGAGAATTTGGTTCTCTATCAATTCCCACAGAACACATATACACAGCAGTAAGAGACACAACAGAGTTTTACATGGAAAACTCTTAGCTCACGGGATTAAAAATCACGACCTACACTCATAGGATTTCAACTTCACTAACTGAGCAAACTTTAGATTACAACCTATTGTAATCTATGAATTAACCTCTTAATCTATCACCTACTTGTAATAACTCTATTACAAGCCTCTTTGTAATAACTCTATTCCAAAGAACACCTTTGACTAACTCTAGCCAAAACACAAACACAAGCTCTATGGTTTTACAAATAATCTCCTACAAAATGCTTCTAAGTAAGCTGAGTAGGAGTTACAAATAGATAACATTAACAAAGATACAATAATACTAAGGACATATGATAGACTTAGTGCTGGGATTTTGTCCTTAGTTCTTTTGTTACTATGTTCTTCAATCACTTAAAAGTCGGCAGCACACTTAAGAGAGAATTGATGATTTAGGGTTTTCAAGTGTATGTTTTTCCCTTGCCTCATATTGGTAATATACAAATGAGATCATTGGGATGATGTATGCAATTATCCGGTATAAGGCATACTCCATAAAGTGACTGTTGCACGGTTGCACTGTTGCGTGTGCAGAGAAACAGTGCAGCGACTTTACAGCTGTAGAGAGTTGACTTGTATTGTCATCAGAGGAACTGATGGCCATTTGTTCCCTCTGCCATTTCTTTTACTCAAATTTTTGGGACTTGTGCTATACTTGAGACTTGTTGTGCTTGAGTACTTTGAGGATGTGTACCAGGTTCCCAATCTGGTTATTATTATGAAGTTTGTTAGATCATCAAAATACAAAGGGCACGTAACTTAACATAACGTTAACAGGACTTCATATTCAGGTGCAATTGTCAAGGTCAACAATCGTCCAATCTTCCAAGTTGAAATTAAAGACCAGTCAGTTGGTACAAAAATATGAGGAATACATGTCAATATAACAAAATCAAGAATAAGGACGCTGCTCGGACTATAGATATTAATATGTTATTAGCATCACCGATGGTTATCTAGTTTTACTTGATATTTTAGCTTGATCAGGATTTTAACTATCATCATATGCAAACCTTGTCTAAACTACTTACACAGTTTGAGCAAATCATTAACGTATTATCCTTAGTACCTAGGCTTACTTAGCACAAAGATATATCACTCCTAAGATGAAGATCGAGGTCGCAGAGCTAATGACTAGGCTTATATCACGAATAAAGATCATGCATGACTACGTGAAGAGGATCTTGCTGGATAAATTTTTCAATGACAGCCATTTATAATTTGTTCATGGAGTTGCCTCGGCCTATCAGAGGCGGATCCAGGAGGATTTCTTTATTTATGTAGTTGTTGTGGCCATTTAATACCTTGAATATTGATGAATCAACTTTGTTTTTCTGTTTAACCTTTGAATTTAAATGGGAGCAAACTTGGTTAGGTAAGTAAATCTGGACCTTGCGGAAAGCTTTGAAATAATGAATAGGAACACAAACGGTGAAATATTAATACACTTATTTCACTTTCTTATACATTAAGTATGTATACGGTCAAAATCGAGTCTGCCCTTCGTATGACTAATCGAGATTGGATCATGATAGACCAAGATTCGGCCTCGTGTAGAATCGAGCCATAATGCGAAGTTGGGTCGCTGAGCTCGTGATCCAGAGACCAATCATGATCGAAATCAGCCAAGATCGAGATCGAGATCGAGACCAGCCACGATCGAGATCGGTCAATATCGAGATCGAGCAAGTTAGAGACCGATCAAGATCAAGATCGGCCAAAATTGAGGAGAGCTTATCAAGCCAAAAAATAGAAAACCAGAATATCCGCAATTAGGCGAGAATCTCGGCGGAAATCCCGGCGCATATCAAAGAGAGGCCAATTAATTAATCTATCATGGGATTCCTTATTGTATTTAAAAATTATATTAAGAATAGGACTTTCCTACTATATAAAGGGGGTCTGATCATTTGTAATGAGAGTCAGGTTCATAGAATACAAAGCAATATACTACCTTTACTTTTGGTTTTGATATTCAGTCATTTTGTTCTTGTATCAGTCTATTCTCCATTCAGTTTGAGGGAGATAAAACGTGAGGGCCTAGGCTAATTAATTGATTCGGTTTGCATTCGTTTCTTTTATAATTAATTTCGATATTCATTTATATATTTTCTCAATTTGTACCAAGTTATACTACGTATCCTTAGAACCACGTATAAATTCAATTGTTATCCGTTTTTTGGGTAAACAGTTTAGTGCCCACCGTGGGGCTAAGGATAATGGTGGTTATTTGGTACAAATCTCTACAAAACACACAATTTTACACTTGCTCTTTGAAGTGTCTTTGATTTCAGGCCAAAAATGAAGAACTCCCAATTACCCCCGTGCATATCGACAACGAATCTGGACATCAAGATGAGAATAACAATGTGACGCCCGGGGATAAAAGGTCACCCGTCACTGAGCTCGTGATCCAGAGACCGATCATGATCGAAATCGGCCAAGATCGAGATCGAGACCAGCCACGATCGAGATCGGCCAAGATCGAGATTGGCCAAGATCGAGATCGAGCAAGTTAGAGACCGATCAAGATCGAGATCGGCCAAAATTGAGGAGAGCTTATCGAGCCAAAAAACAGAAAATCGAAATATCCGCAATTGGGTGAGAATCTCGGCGGAAATTCCGGTGCATATCAAGGAGAGGCCAATTAATTAATCTATTATAGGATTCCTTGGTGTATTTAAAAATTATATTAAGAATAGGACTTCCCTACTACATAAAGTGGGTCTGATCATTTGTAATGAGAGTCAGGTTCATAGAATACAAAGCAATATATTGCCTTTACTTCTGGTTTTGATATTCAGTCACTTTGTTCTTGTATCAGTCTATTCTCTATTCAGTTTGAGGGAGATAAAACTTGATGGCCTATGCTAATTAATTCATTCGATTTGTATTCGTTTCTTTTACAATTAATTTCGATATTCATTTATATATTTTCTCAATTTGTACCAAGTTATACTACGTATCCTTAGAACCGCGTATAAATTCAATTGTTATCCGTTTTTCGGGTAAACAAAGCACATAATCCTCATTTCAATATTATGAAGCATTTAACATTAAGTATTATTCTAGCTATTAGATAAGATAAGACATAATCCATTTTCTTCATCGACCCCTTTATTCTGTTTTCTTCTACAACCTCAGCAGAAGATGGATTTCACTACTTAGTTAATTTTGGAACTTGTCGAAAGCTTCTATGGCATTCTCGTATGAGTAATTTATAACAGTTGTAGCTAGCGGCTTCCGTTCACCACAACGATCATTGCCCACACTCATGCCATGAATGGCAAACAACATGAGCATTAGCCTTCTTCTTGCAATGCTCCGTTTTTTGAAAGAATCCTTAACGTAATTAGAAGTGTCTGTCGTTCGTGATTACTAGCGAAAGGTCTAAAACAGGTATATATAGCATGCGTCGAAATGAAAAAGAAGTTATAATCAATGAAAGTTTTGTATAGCGTGCACGTAAATGAAAAACGAGAATAGATGAGATACACTCCTTCCGTTTCGATTTAAATGATATATTTCTCTTATCGAGAGTTAAACGAGGTTAAGTTTGACCAACATTTTAAAATGTATCTTTTTATCCTATTGACATGAGAAAAATTACAACTTATAGTACATTTCGCATAGTTTTTGAATATTAAAATTTTAATTTTAAAATACTTAGTTAAACTAATCCAATTTAGCTTCAAAGTATATCTAAATTGACTCTCGATAAACGAAATGTGTCATCTAAATTAAAACAGGTGGAGTAATTAGTTTTTGAATGTGTGTAGCGTGCTACTAAAATTTAAAAAAAAATTCCTTCATCAAAGAATTTCTTCAATGCATTGGAATAAAAGACATCATTAATTTGGTGAAAAAGAATATAAATACAAATTGAAATTTCAAAACCCTGTCTCTCTTTTTTCACAGGCATGGTAGACGTTTACACGTATGAAAAGTCCGTAATACCCGCATTCGCTAAAATGTTTTGGTCAAAAACATTTCCCTTCATGAATTATAAAGCATTCTAAAAGTGCAAGTTTCATAAACAATGGGCATTAATTCTATTAGGTACAGTGACCTACTGCTTGAATTCGAAATACATTTCCTTCTTCTAAAAGCTTGAGCAAACTTCTCTACTTTTTTAAAAAATACTCTTTTTTTTTTTGGAAAAAATCACTTTTGACACTGAAAAAACTTGGCCAACCAGGCCATAAGTTTGGAAGAAAATCTTCAGACATTTCAAATGTTACATCACCACTAAGTGACAGAAATCAACTTTGTCAAACTTGAAAGAATTAAATTGTCAAGTGCTTTTAAAATATGTGCCTGAAAGTCTAAATCATTGTATGTACAACTAGTTATGGATTTATTAATAATGTATTAAATTTTAATAATAAAATATAAATATCTTTTGACATTTTAAATATTAAAAGAATCTATCATTTGTAACATAAAATTTTGGGAAAAAATGATTTTTGGGTAATTTTTTACGATAATGGCCAAGTAAGATCTAAATATCAAATATTATTATAAGTGTGTAATAGTCAATCACTATATCCGGCAAAAAAAGAAAAGTTAAGACATAGTACGCAATAAATAAAATATGATAATGTCGTATAAGTGTGACGTGCAGAAGATTTTGCGTCAAAGACTTGCTGATTGAAAAGATTAGGTTGTTCAACATGTTAGGTTTAGAATTTTAATAATGTTCAACAATCAAAATCTCATTTTGTGTGCAGATTCGCAACAACTAAGGTGAATGCAAGAAAGGAAAAAAAATCACACAAGCATATCAGAGGAAGCCAACAGCTATGTTATTCAAACTCCATATCAAATGAATACCAAAAAGGAGAAAGAATCAATCAAACAAGCAACAAGGAAGGAAAGATAATCAACCAAATGAGCTAAAGATTCTCTAGCGTGCAAGGAAGGAAAGAGAGTCAATCAAGGAAAATCTGTGGAAGCTCTAAAAAAAGGTTAATTGAAGGAGCCAAACTTCAAACTGAGAATGAATCTGGTCACACCTCTCAAGCTAGCTTCATGAGGCTATCCTTGGTTCCTACTCTTAGAAACCTATGCCTCACAAGGAAAGACCTCCAATCAATGATCTTTTGCAATCGCAGAAAAGAGAAATCAGAAGCCTCATCGAGCACTAATAAAAAAAAAGTAGAAGGACAAGGAAGATTATGAAACTTAACATATGTTTCTACACCTTTCTAGTTCTTAGTACAAATATTACAGTTTTGAGTTTACAAGTATCGCAAAAGATAGGAAGAGTTAGAAAATAAAATAAGAGTTGTGCCAACACTTGACAAACATTGTTGCTAAATATCGTTGGTGGTGAATGTACTAATACTATCATTGTTGTAAAGACTTATTGAAGATCTAAGAGCACCCTTGTGACTCAAGGGAACTGGACGTAGGTACCACACCGGTACTGAACCAGTATAAAATTGTTGTGACTCCCTTTTTTTTTTAAGCATAATTTATTTCTGCTGCAATTGATCCTACTATAAAGTTTAGTCGACTAATTCCTTTCTTAGTCAACTAAGTTTTAAAATCGGTTATAATTCACCTCCCTCTCGTACTTTACTTTCACAACAATTGATCTTCAATTAATTCTATTCATACTCATATAACATCCAGAATTGGACTATTTAAGGATGTGTTGCTGCAGTTTTTCAACTTCAAATGTCTTAAGTGGTAAACCCTATCTTCGTATTATCACACAAATTTGCTGCCATATATATGTAATGTGTAATCAAAGGTGCAAATGAAACTGAGCATATATATAGTGATTAACTCATCATCATTTCGGGTTAGCGAGATGTGTAAACAAGCACAAATGAGTAACACTATGAGAGAACTCAAAGGCGACATCAAGCTTTTATTTATGTCCAACTCAGTTAAAGGAAGCAATCTAAATTTCCTGGCCTCTAAAGACTTGTAATCCCAAAAATTTAAGAACATAAGCAAGACTTGGCATTCGGGAGATCTAAAAGCCACATGAAAAGAAAAAACGAACCAAACAATAAAAAGAATTATAGAACCCAACATAAAAATGTAAATAAAAAAGTAAAAAATAATCATGTACAACGCTCTGGCGATGGCATGATTCTCTCTCGGCACAGGTTAGTCTAAACGTGCGCCAGCCATGGGAAGAAGAGCTCGTGTACCATCTCAGAAGGTGTTAATGGCTATGTCGGCTTCATCCCAAGCTAAATTCCAAGCAAGAACAAGTGCCACCACTGGATCAACGTTGGGGAAGACCAATTCTCCGAGTTTGAGTTCCACTAATGAAACAATAAGCAATGTAACAGTAGCGAACAATGTGAATGGTGAGAAATTGAAGCAGAAGCAAGCGATGAATTAGTGGAATGAAGCAATTCATAACCCTAGGAGCATTGAGAAGGTGAATTCCCCTTGCAATGAAAGTAATTCATTGGCATATGAAGTGGAGGAAGAATTAGGGCTATCGAAGAAGAGGACCTCAATTTGGGATGAATTTGACATTGCTAAGCTCTCAAATGCCGAATTTAAACTGGAATTTGTTCCACCCAAGGTCCAAGGTGAGCCTCGTGTAGGTTCCATTGAATTGGAGGACATAACTAGTGAGATCGAATGCTGGAAAAATACGATAGTATGTTATGTACTAGGTGCACACCTCCCAATTGCTATAATTCAGGGCTACATCCAAAAACTATGGCTACGCATGGCATTAACAAAATTTCAATGCTAAAAAATGAAGTTATACTAGTCAGATTTGATACTGTTGTGTCAAAACAGGAGGTGAATGGAGGGATCTACCACTTTGACAATAAGCCATTTATTGTCAAAGCATGGAGTCCATACTTGAAATTCACTAGGGAGGAGCTGCTTACGGTGCCAATTTGGGTAAAATTTCCTGGCTTAGACTTCAAGTATTGGAGTCCTAACGGGCTAAGTAAGATAGGAAGCTTAGTTGGAAAGCCTTTAATGGTGAACCTAAACACTGGGGGGAAAAAGTTGGATTACACTTCGCAAGGGTATTAGTGGAAGTGGAGTTGGATGCACAGCATCCTGATACCGTACTATTCAGAAATGAAAAAGGTCAGCTTATTGAGCAAAAAATAATCTACGATTGGAAACCAGCCTTGTGTACCTATTATTAGTTATATGGGCACGCAGAGGAGAAGGTAGGAAGACGAAAGAGCCTACTGGTCAGCAGCAAAAAGGTTGCACCACAAACACAGCAGCACCAAGAGCAGCACATAAGCAATGCAAGGAGAGTGAGCGAAATGGGAATGAAAAGCAGGGTGAGGTTAAAAAAACTAGCAACTGCAAGCTCAGGATGGATTACTCCTATAAGGACTAGCAGGAGTCCACCTAAGCAGAATCAACAGATTGCCAAGGCAAACACTTATCAGCTTTTGGATAAGCCTGGGAGTAACAGACTAGTCAATGCAAAAGGAGCAAATATAATAGATAGAAAAGGGGGAGGAGAAATCAGGCCTCATACGGGGATGATTAACATACTATGCTGGAAGGTAAGGGGCTTGAATTCCCCAAATAAGCATAGGGAAGTTAAGATCCTCTGTAATGAAGTTAAAGCAGAAATTGTAGGTTTGTTGGAAACAAAAATAAAAAAGTATGATTGAACAAATGGTTGAAAGGTTATTTGGGGGTTGGCAATAAGTTACCAACCTAGAATCACACTACAATGAGAGAATATGGCTAACTTGGAGGTAGGACTACCACAGTGTAGTCCCTATTAGTATCACTGCTCAAATTGTGACTTGTGAGGTGAAATATATCCCCTTAAATTTGACATTCATGCTATCAGTGGTATATGCTTTCAATACAAGGGAGGAAAGAAGAGAGCTATGGGACAACATAATGCAACAAAATGTGTTGTGCACCAAACCATGGTTAATTTTGTGTCACGTCCTAAAATCACGTGATCGGCACTCGGTACTCTATCCGACCCGAGTGAATCATCCCATAAATTAACACTCATCTATATGCCTAATAGGGGGATGCGGAAGCCTCTTCAAATATAATCATTTTAAGATATGAAATAAAGTATGAATAATATCTTTAAGTAAATATTTTCCTTTGAAAGAAACTTCATAAAGATAAAGGAAAGTTTCATTCATGCATGTCATATGAGTAACCATAGGATTACGAACCCAAAAATGAATATTACTATTGTCTATGGAATCTCTATGACACGGAATGAAATAATCAACCAAGGCATAACTCGTTATCTCAAAAGAATAATAATACAACAAAGTCCTCCACGAGTACAAGTATGGAGTCTCACCAAAAAGTGTCAACTGAAAATGTAGAGATGTCCTATCCACGCGGCCCAAACTTCTCAAGTTCAGTCCCTAAAATAGAAATAAAAATGTGGCAGAAAGGCCTAAGATCTACATGCTTAGTACAAATCATGAACCGCTTCCCAAAAAGAAATAGGACAAGACTTAAAAAGATATAAGATATGCAATAACAATTGATATAAGAAAGAAGCATTTATATCAATTAACAATTTAGAAAATAAAACAAAAAAAATAATAAGGTAAAACATATGTCAAAGTATTTCTTTATCATTAATCTTTACAAAATCATGTTAGATTTTTCATTTACCAGGAGCACTATACCATCACCGACATGGAAAAAAGTCAACTGGGTTATGTATCTAGTGGCAAGTATCATATACCCTACTTGTACAGACCGTCTCTTCGTTGTGCCGCACGAATTGACTCAGCCATGCTAATAAAGTAGCACAATAGTATCCCCTCATGGGAAGTACTCTTCCGTAGTTACCAACTATAAGGTAAGTTCTACGCCTACACCGGCATGTGTAGTTTCATAACCTAATGAGGAAAAGTATCCAAAGTCAATGTCGGTGAACTTAAGTAACTCCCAAAATCTTTATATTTATCAATGATGATGTTCATAGCCAAATCAACTATTTGAGAATAGTTAAATTCAAGATATTTCACAACTCATGTATTTTCATTTTAAAAAATACTACAAGTGCTATTCCTCCTTCATTTAGTTTAAAACTTAAAATAAAACATTTCAAGAAAAAAATATTTATAGCACTTAAATATTTTATGATTGAAGTAGTACAATCCCAACTCGCTCGTCCCCACATGCTAGGACTCACATTTAGAATTTTTATTTAATCGTATTTCGATATGAGTTTGGAGAAAAGCTCCGAGGGTAGTAAGTTTCAACGTACCTCAAATTGCTTCCAACCGTATCCCAAATAATCCAATAATGTCAACGAGTCACAATCTACATATACGAACTCATATAATTCAATAATATGTCACAACAATACCAACTAAGCCAACTAAGTGTCTAACACTTAAGTCCAATTTCATAAGTTTCCCAAAAATCTCCATTTTCTCATTTAAAGGCCAATCCTTGAAATTTAACTCCAACTCTTTCATTAAACTTGTTATGGGATCTAGTCATTCCACTAGAAGCTCAAAATAACATTGTTCAAGTAAAACCCAACACTATCTATCATTCCTACCAACCAACTCTTCTAGGGTTTCATGAATAGATATTTAAATATAATTCTATCTTCATAAATATACTCTACTACGTCCATGGAGTATAATATATAAGTTTGAATTGAAGAGATTATCTCTTTGTCAAACCCTAGAATTTTCAAGATTTGAGTTCTTGAAGTGTTCTTGAGATTTGCTTCAAAAATGTATGAATCCCATGATGTTGGAGGGTTAAGAGATGTAATAAATGAACCAAATCTACCAAGGAAATACATTTAATTCTCACCTTGAAGATGCATTGATGGTATGAGGCTCCTTTCTCTTTCTAAGTCTTCAAAGACAAAGCCCAAAATAAAACGCCATTCTCTTCCCGTAATTTCCTTTAAAAGGCTTCAGAACCTGCATGCCGCATGGGACGCGTCACATGCTTCATCGCGGCATCGCGCGCGTCCCAGTTCCTTCAAGTCGTGTGGACGCCAATGTTGGCGCAATGTGACAAGTTCATTGCCTCAAAATTTGGCAGCTTAAAAATCGAGACACATGAACTTCATTTGCTTCATTCTTTCTTTGCCAATTTAATACTCTTGGACTTTGTATTCTTTTGTCTCCTTGTTCGCTTACTTCATGACATCCCTCACTTTTTCAATTCATTTTTAATTAGCCTCCTTTGTTTGAAAGCTTGATTTCTTTATTTTATTTTTACTTATTTCTATGCATATTATCTAATATTCATTCTTTTGAAGCTTAATATATCCCAAGTGCTCCTAATGACCCTTTTTATTTTCCATAAATCCAACACTTAACCATTATTAAAATTATTCCCGAGTACCCCAACAACCTCCAATATTCTCATATAGCTCGGTTTAATTAAATTATATCCTTAAGTCCGAAATTAGCCCGAATTAATTACAAAAATTCACGGGGCTTTACATTCTGGGAGACTTCAACTCAGTACTAACAGAGGAGGATAGAATAGGAGGAAACCAAGTTACATGGGCAGAAGTGGTGGAGTTTAGCAATTCTGTGGATACTTGTGGATTCATTGAGCTTCCACACCAGAGGAACAAATATACTTGGAATGACAAATACTCTGAGCAAAGAATATTTTTTAAAATTGATTAGGCCTTCATCAATGACAAATGGCTTAACTTAATGCCTGCTTGTCGAACTAAGTACCTACCTGAAGGAATAAGTGACCACTGCCCCACGCAAATAGAACTAAAAGGGGAAAGAGCAAGGTAGAAGAAGTCCATCTAATACTGTAATGTATGAGATCAGCACCCTCAATTTGGAGATATAGTGAAAGCTGGTTGGGAGGTGTAGATAGAAGGGTGGCAAGAAGACTAAAGTTGCTAAAGAGAGGACTGGAGCAGTTAAATTCTAAATATTTCGAGGATAGAGTAAATGAAGTAGATGAAAACAGGGAAGAATCAAGGAGGATTCATGAGAAACTACAAGTAAATCCACTGAATATGAAAATGCAGCAGAAAGAGAAAGAAGTGTATCAATAATTCAGGAGGACATCCTACATGGCAAAAATTTACTTGCAACAAAAGAGTAAGGCAACATGGCTAAGACTGGGGGATGACAACACGAAGTACTCACATTCAGTGATTAAGCACAGAAGAATGAAACAAGCTACTACTCAGATAAGAGATAATAAGCAAGGCAATTGGCAGATAGACCCTGATAAAATAGCTAGAGTGTTTGTAGATTACTATGAGGACCTACAAGGCAAGAACACAACCACAAGAGTTAAAGCATTTAACATTTTTTGAAACAAGGGTCTGTGTTATCTCCAGAACAACAGATGGAATTAATTAGACCATAAAAGGGGAAGGAAGTCAAAGAAGCAATGTTCCAAATAGACAATAACAAGAGTCCAAGTCCAGATGGCTTTGGTAGTGGATTCTTCAAATCAGCTTGGATCATTGTTGGAGCAGATATTACAGATGCTATTCTCGAGTTTTTTCAGAATGGCAAGCTTCTCCGGGAACTAAATTCCACTAACTTAGCATTGATATCTAAGGTAGAGGTTCCTAAGTATGCAAATCAATATTGATCAATTTCATGTTGTAATGTTCTGTACAAGTATATTTTCAAGATGATGTGTAAGAGATTGAAACATGACATAAGCTACATTGTGGCAGATAATCAAGCTGCATTTGTTCAAGGCAGGTCCATGATGCATAATATGCTTATATGCCATGATTTGTTAAAGGCATTACAATAGGAAGACTTCTGCTAGATACCTTATGAAAATAAACCTCAGAAAAGCCTATGATATATTTGATTGGGCGTTCCTAGAGGAAGTACTGAAAGGGTTTTGCTTTTCACAGAGGTTGATACAATTGATTCTGCCATGTGTATCATCTCCAAAGTTCTCAATAAAAGTGAATGAAAAAGGCCATGAGTATTTTGAGGGGAGAAGAGGAGTAAGGCAAGGGGAACCTATGTTTTCCCAACTCTTTGTATTAGTGTCCTGAAAACTATGAGTGAATTACTAGACTTTCAGTTTCATCCCATGTGTAAGCAATTGACATTGACTCATCTGATAATTGCAGATGATCTAATGATCTTCTGCAAAGGTAACCTTGCTTCAGTAACAAGGGTAGTTGAAGCACTCTCTCACTTTAGTAAGGCACCAGGATTGATTGCTAATTTGGAGAAATCAAATATCTTTATAACTGGATGTCACGACCCAAAATCCAACTAGTCATGATAGAACCTAACCCAACCCGCTAGGTAAGCCAATTAACAACTATCCAATTTAATGAGATTTATTAAGAAAAAAATAATAATACAACTGCTTTTATACAAGAATTTTCCAAGGACTGGTAGTACAAATCGTGAGCTTCTAAGATTTAAATTTTTTTTTACAAAACTGAATTGAAATAAGTACAACATTTGTTTGAAATATAAATGAACAGAATTTAAATCTAATGCTGCCAAGGACAAGTGATAGCCATAACTGGAACGCATGTACATCTTTGAATCCAACTCCCACCGTACGCAGCAATATCAGCATCCAACATCTGCACGCAAGGTACAGAAGTGTAGTATGAGTACAACCGACCCCACTCAACTCGTTCACAGTTACGGAAAATAGGCATATTTTTCAAGTATAACAGTAAATCCCAAATCTTCCATCAAAAATACCAAAAACATATGAGTAAGTTCGAACACTGTGATTTTTTTCAAAAAACTTGCAACAATAAATAAGATGTTTTATTTTTTTAAATAGCATGAGGAAAGTACATCTCTATGCCTACATGTCAATATGCAGGTGATATCATGAATGTCACCAAAATCGAGTAGTAGAAGGAAATACATCTCTATGCATGTATCTCAAGTACGTATGTCAAATGCAATGCATCTCAGTGATGAACTCATGTACTCACACTGTCAAAGTACTCAATCTCACTGTCTCGTATTCTCACTATTCATGCTCAATACACAGCACACTCAGTCACTCAGTACTGTACAGGGCATATCCAGCCCAAATGTAAATAAACCAAGGCAGATCCAGCCCAAGATACAAAAGAGAAACCAGGGCAGATCCAACCCAATGCAGATGAACCAAAATGCAAATAAACCAGAGCAGATCTAGCCCAATGCAAATGAACCAGGGTATATCTAGCCCAAATGTAAATGATTACTAGAAATTGCATCCATTGTGGATGTTCAGACTCTGGAAGGGCCGATCCAGCCCAAGCGCTATAATAAGCCAAATTCTGGCATGAATCAATAAAGCCCGCTGCGGCATGCAGTCTGATCCCATAAATATCACTCACAATATGATCTCGGCCTCACTCAGTTATCAATCTCTCCAGTCTCTCGGGCTCACAATACTCATGCTAAGCAGCCTTAATCAATGATACAAGATATGAAAATATGCAATAACAGAGACTGAGATATGATATGTAATGATGAATGCGACTGAGCATATAACTGCACTTAAGCAGATAACTCAACAGCAAAGAACGACCATTGTGGGTCCTAATAGTACCAGCATAAAGCCTAAACATAATTTCTAGCATAAATCACAGCTCAAATTCTCTAACACATAGAGTACAGTAAAAATGTTCACATAAGATAGGTACATAGTTCCGTGGAATCGACTAAATCACAATTTCTGCGGTGTACGCCCACACGCCCGTCATCTAACATGCGCATCACATCAACATCAATCACATATCACGTAATTTAGGGTTTTATACCCTCAGTACCAAGTTTAGAAGTGTTACTTACCTTGAACGAGCCAAGTCCAATACCGAGTAAGCCAAACGATGCTCCAAAAATATCGTCTCGCACGTACCGACCTCCGAACAGCTTGAAACTAGCAAAAATCAACTCAAATAAATCAAAGAATGCCTAAGGAAACAATTTCAAATGATAAAGGTCAAATCATTAATTCAAAAGCCCAAAATCGACCAACAAGTCAAACTAGGCCCGCGCCTTGGAACCCGACGAAATTAGAAAATCCGATAACCCATTTAATTACAAGTCCAACCATACTAGTTTCACCCAAATCCGACTCTGAATCGATGTTCAAAACTCAAAGACTCACTCTATGAAACTTTAGGCTAAAACCCCCAATTTCTCTTTGCAATTAATAATCCAAATGCCAAAATTGAAGATAGATTCATGAAATATGACTAAAATTGAGTAAAGAACACTTACCCCAATTCACGTGATGAAAATTGCCTCAAAAATTGCTTCCATCCTGTCACGACCCAAAAATCCTCGAAAGGTCGTGATGGCGCCGGACACTACTGTCAAGCAAGCCAACACCAATACTAGTAAATTCTCATTTTAATATTTTTAAAATCATAAATTTACTTCAATTTATCTAGTAAAAGATGAATTTACAGAATAAAATAACAATGTTTTATAAATTTCAATAATGAACATCCTATAATCATCCCAGAACCCGGTGTCACAAGTGCATGAGCCTTTTCTAGAAATCTAAAATAAAATACAATAACTGTCTGGAATACAACTTGGACAGGAAAGAAAATACAATACTCTGAAGGAGACTCTGCTGGCTGTGGTGCGTCGTACAGAATGCAGCTCACCTAAGTCCCCTGCCATAATCGCGCCTCTACGCCCACGAGGCCGCTAAACATATGTGTACCTGCACAAAAATATGCAGCAAGTATTGTATGAGTATGTAAATCAATGCGTACCCAGTAAGTATCCCGCCTAACCCCAAAGAAGTAGTGACGAGGGGGTCGACTTCGACACTTACTAGTGGTCTAGTAATATCAGGTACAATAAAGAAGTGAATGAATATGAAACAGAGTAAATATATGAAACAAACAAGTATAAAATACGTAGTACAATTTTTTCTCTTTACAATTTACTCAAGCTCTCGACTAGCAAGTTCCCTCTGTAACCAGAGAATGTATATAGATATCATGGATTTCGTCAAAGAGGTTGTCATAATCCAAATCAGGGGAAAACCCTCATATACACTGGCTTCTTGCCAAACATTACGCACGATTCCATGAGGATAATATATATATAGGAAATGCCGAGGCGTACGGCCGGATCCAACATTAAAGTAAATTGTGCATTGCCGAGGGTCGAACGACGCGAATCATAGATGCATCTATTAACCTACTGAGGCAAACGGCCCTCTCCCATGGGAGTGGTAGAAGGAAATACCCCGCTCGCGAATCCTACGTACGACGGGGTCAAATATAAATTTAAGGAATCTCCCCGCTCGCGGATCAAACTTGTGACGCGGTCAAATATAAATTTAACATTAAAATCATATCTCTTTCTTGATTCTTTTCAAAATAAGGGAAATTTAGCTTGTAGCTTTTTAAGGAAATTACCCCGCTCGTCAAACATACATGCGACACGGTTATACATAGATTTCTTAAGCTATTATAGCATTTCTCAATCCTTTTCGCAATTACGAAGTTCAAATGTAACCTTTTAAATCTTAAGTTCTTTAATTTCAACTTCTTTCAAAATATTTAATAAGCAGACTCAATCTCGCTCCCTCTCAAGGCAAACAATAAACACAAGTCAGTAACAATATCAACAAGGCATGTTGAGCCTAAAACCACCCGGACAAAGGCATAGCTAGTAGGTACGTACAGACTCTCGTCGCCTCGTGTGTACATAGCCCCCACAAATAGAAGCACACAATAATTTAGTTCACCTATGGGGTTATTTCCCCTTACAAGGTTAGAAAGGAGACTTACCTCGCTCCGAAATTTCATAACCGGCTTCCGAGCCCTTCAACAACTCGACTTGATGCACAAAGTCCCAATACTAGCCAATAATTATGCAAACCCATTAATATATACTCAGTATATTCCAATTTATAACAATTTCTAACCCCGATCGAAAAGTCGATAAAAATCACCCCCGAGCCCACGTGCCCGGATCCCAAAAATTTTCGAAGATAAACTTTACCCATAACACCACGAACTCAAATATATAATTTATTCTCAATTCCATGCCCAAATTCGTGGTCGAAATCCAAAAATATAAATTTTTAGGTTTTCTTCCAAATCCCAAAACTTCCTACAACTTTTCATGTCTAAATCCATATATAGACCATATATTTAACTCACAATGAGAAGAAATCACTTACCCCATAGTAGTTGATGAAAATGACTCTCCAAAATTGCTCCAAAATCGCCTCCTATGGAAGAAATGAAGTGAAAAGAAGCCAAATCCCCGATTTTAAAAGAACACTGCTCAGGCCCTTACACTTCGCGATCGCGAAAATCACCTCGCGATCGCGAAGGCCAACAACCAGCTGCGCAAAAGCTTCATCTTCGTGAACGCGAACTTTCCCATGTGTTCACGATATACAACAATCCAGAACAACGCAATCGCAGACCAAACTTCACGAACGCGAAGACGTGATTTCCCAGCTCAGAACTCTCTCTTATGCGATCGCGAGTCCACTTCCGCGATCGCATAGAACATCTGACCCCTCCAGTCCAATTTGCTCTTCGTGATCGCGTCCTCCATTCCGCGATCATGATGCATACCCGATACACCAGAAACTAGCATTCATAAAACTAAGGCCCCCAGTACCCCGTCTAATCACACTAACCTATCCCATAACATAACACGAACCTGCTCGAGGCCTCAAATCACATCAAACATCGTCGAATTCATGAATCGCACCCCATTCCAAGTTTAATGAATTTTAAATTTTCAAACTTCTACATTTGATGTCGAAACCTATCAAATCACGTCCGATTGACCTCAAATTTTGCACACAAGTCACATTTGACATTACGGACCTACTCCAACTTTCGGAATCGAATTCTGACCCTGATATCAAAAATTCCACTTCCGGTCAAACTTCTCAAAAACCTTCAAATTTTTAGTTTTAGCCAAATGACTCCAAAATGACCTACGAACCTCCGAATCCACCTCCGGACGCGCTCCCAATTCCAAAATCACCATACGGAGCTATTCCCAGACTCAGAATCCCAAACGGACATCAATAACATTGAAATACACCTCACCCCAAATTTATGAAATTCTTCCATAATGCCAACTTCCACAATAGGAGCGACTGAAACGCTCCCGAGTCATCCAAAACCCGATCCGCACATACGCCCAAGTCCGAAATTATCATACGAACGTGTTGGAACCTTTAAATCCTGATTCCGAGATCGTTTACTCAAAAATCCAACCTTAGTCAATTCTTCCAACTTAAAGCTTCCGAAATGAGGATTTTCTTTTCAAACCAACTTTGAACTCCCTGAATCTCAATTCCGACTATGCGTACTAGTCATAATACCTGATGTGAAGCTGCTCATGGCCTCAAACTGCTGAATGATGTGCTAGAGCTCAAAACGACCGGTCGGATCGTTACATTCTCTCTCATTCAAACATACGTTAGTCCTCGAACGTGCTAAGAACTGCTTTGGAGTTGTCTAAAATCACTGCTTAACACCTCGTGCACCTGTCCGTGCTACCAAAACTTAGTTGAGCACACTGGCTCGAGTAAATCTAAAGATTCACCTTTTTGCTTAATCAAATTAGCCTTAAAGCCAAATTCCAACATCCGAAATCTTCTGCCAGGCCTGCTTCCAACATACGAACACCGTATCGATCACCACACGATGTACCAGAACATGTCTGCACCTTTGCTGAATTCGCACCATGCATCGCAACATTCGCATAACCATAATAACATTCTCTGTTCATAATAGCCGACATTCCCCGAATCTGATGTTCACCATGCACCTCATGACATATATAAGTCTGGTTCCAGCTCTTGCAATACCGCCACGACATAGAAGATGTGTAGAACTCATAGCCACCTGCCGAATTACAATTTATGGAGTCTCTCCTCCTGACAAGAACCATTACTTCACTCTGGACTGGATAACAATATTTACTCTTTAATATGCTTCCTATAAATATGATCGCACTGATCCCAGGTCCAATAATCTAGTCTCACCTAGTACAAGCTGCTCAGGCAATAAGCCACCTCAGACACTACCAAAAATCTCATATGATGCCACAACGTGCCAAAAAACTACAAACTCGAATGTGATACATAAGGAATCGAACTTTGGAAGGAACCACTCAACCTACGTAACTAATTTAAACAACTGTAAGGATGTTATGAATCTTCCTCAGAAAATGAGAAGCAAAACAAACAATAATAGATAGGGGAAACTGTACTCAGTAACACATTGTTGTGGTATGCAACCCGATCCAAACAACATACCCATGGTGGCGTACCACCCGATCCAGACATAAAATCTATATAAGGAGATACTTAGGGAGCTAGAATGCTCATTATTACAAAATACCTGAATATCGGCCACAAGCATGCTAAGTGCATAATACTATCCCTGGGGAGATAGACAGCGCCATATGCTACCAAATTCGAGCACAATTAAGGTGCGATATATGATCCAACTCTCGAGAGCTATCCTGCTCACATAACACCATCGCTACGCGGAACCTCAACACATATGAAATCACCAAGCCATTTCACAACTCACACGGCACAATATAGTATTACATGAAATTCTCGGCGGCGAAATAACATTCAACGTCCGAATACTCCTCCATAAGGAGCGCTATGCTGAAATGTACACATCCGGCCTGACATAGAGCCCATATTTACATTTAAATCCATCCATAGACCTCAAGCCGATTCTGATCGCACTGCACTAGGCTAATAACCTTTCAAGGATCCATAATAACCCTTTTTCCCATAACACATAAGAACAGCCATCATAACCGGAACAAAATCCCACAGTCCACAATCAAATGAACTGAGCGCCCTCCAGGCATAAATTCCCAATCAGCGATATTACCACAATCTTCATACTTGGTTTCCATATTCACTCAATCAAGTGAATACACATCACACTTATACCTTCCGCACCATATAACAAGTCTGCACATCCATACCACCGATCGCACTAAAGCTGTAAAGCAAATCAAGAATCCACAAATCAATACACAAGGCCTCTTACACATGACATCGACCGTAGGTGACGCCGAAAATAATACCATCTTATTTTAAACATCTAAATACTTTTTCCTGCTCATCCGAGCTCATGACATCCTTGACAACACCAAACTGCAAATCTCGAATCCTCAACTTTCGAATCCCATGCCACTTGATGCACTAAATCACGCCAATGCGCAAGAGTACAAGAATTTCATCATAACTCCTGAACCACTAATAGGGTAAACACTCTCATCATATAGAAACCTTCTACTTAACTCATTTCAAGAGAACCACTGCAACACGTGACTGAATTCTCATATCCGCAGAAAATACCAACCTCAAGTAGTGGTCTAAACCACCATAACTCTTACGGGATCCATCTATACATAACATGCCATAATACTTGAATTCCTCCAAATAAAATCAATTACGGTGGCTGTCAAGCCTCGCACGTACCGCCACAAATCACATGCATAACTCAATACGCTAAAAGAACTGATCATTGCCACCATCATGCCAATTCAACCATTGTTAGCCGACCCGTCCTTTCCCAATTTATTCTTAACTTGCCTTAGAAATAATAATAATAGGTCCAATCGTTACATCACGAAGCAATCATCCCGAGTGACCTTATTTCACGAGACCACGCTGTCTCAAATCCAATGAACCATCGCATACCCTCCTTCTGCACATGCTCGCACCTTCAACTGGTACACTTATTCTGGAAAATCCCTCTATGAATCCGAAGTTATTTTCTTCCATTCCTCCAATGCTACACCGCAACCCGAAGATAACATAGAACACTCCAAGCCTCTTTCATAATCTGCTGCAAAAGCTCGATACTTAACCATACTACAAGCTCAAAATCCTTAGGCACCGCACTTTAACCTTTGAATCCACTAGGATCGTTATTGAGAGTCACCCATTCCGACCTGGTCCCGAATATAATCAACTCCAAGGCTCTGCTAGCACATGAACACTCTCTCAATACGCACCCGGCTGAATCACTTTCCTTGTACATCACATCTATACGAAACATAAACTCTGAGTCTTCCCAAAGCTTGAACATGAATCGATAAGGCCAAATATAGCACACATTGATCAATTTCTCTGCTCGAATTACCCTTGATGTTCCCTTTCCTTAGTCGTAATAACCCATCAATATGCCGATAACCGGAAATTTCACAAGTAGACAACCATGCGATCCAACTGTAGGCGATGGGACTCTCCCACTTAGCTTGAAGCTACCATTGCATAACTTTAGAACCCACAAAGATTCTTTATTCATCATTGACATGATCTTGCACAATCAACCCACCAAATTCCTCAAAACCTTTCTGTTAAACTCTTCATAGCCACTCTGAATCACTAGCCACATACACATATTCGACCTCTTCCTGAATAGTTAGTAGAAATTCTTCGTCGAAGCTTCATCAACACCACGCGACCGCTAACCTGCTCACAAGAGATAACCCGCCTGTAGAAACTCCATGCCGACATCATCCAATGTCGCTGCACTAGGTACAATTACTACGAAATCAGTAACCTATGTTCTACTCTACCACTCTCACACTTTGGTCAAACCCTCTCCTTTAAGCAACTACTCGATTTCTCCTTCTCACACTTGGCCTTCTAGAAACTTAATCGCGACAGGACACTTCCCACACGTTCTTCCTCATCCTTCGCTGCCCAGTTGTTGCCTTAAATCAAAATCTACCTCTGTAGCACTTGAACCCATCGATCGCTACCGACTTTAGCCTTTCCAAAGATCATCTTCCTTGAGCCATCAATACTAGAAGTACCAACTCGATTACGAAACCGCTACACTCCATTATCTCTGACAACCGGATCTCAAGCACCATTTCACAGTACCTTGCCCCAAAGGCAAATTGAAGAAGGCCATAACATCGGCGAACCTTAACGCATTCAACAAGGAAGATGACACCACATCACAGTTTGAGAACTCTACTAGGCTCGAAAATACCAAGCCTCGTTATTCCATCAACTCAAATCTAGACATTCATAGGCCAATTGCTTTTCCCCCGCCGGAAATAAGATACTAAATCTCAGAACCATGCACTGAGTAAACCTCATTCCAAGTCATTCACTGCCCCAACACATAGGAAAGCACCCTACCATAACATCAATATCGTGCGATTACCACTCATGAGCATCATAGTAACATGTGCATAGCCTCAAAGCATCTCAGAAGTACAGTTACTGAGCTGAAATGACAGAATATCCTTCCACAAAGCGACGACAAGAGACCAAACAACTACGCAGGGAGAAACATCCCGCACCACATCTGTAGTACCATTACAATTCCTCAATTCCCGATTTATAACCAGTGTTTCACATCGCATAAGATTGAATAGGAAAGAAATGAAGGCATAAGCCTCAAAGGAATCAAATCGCACGATGAGAATCAAGAAGGGAAGTGCTCCTAACAGCCTTGTAGCCTCTCGAAGATAAGTACAGACGTTTCCGTACCGATCCGCAAGACTCTACTAGACTCGCTCATGACTCGTGATACCTAAGTGAACCTAGTGCTCTGATACCATGTTGTCACGACCCAAAAATCCTTGAAAGGTCGTGATAGCGCCGGACACTACTGTCAGGCAAGCCAACACTAATACTAGTAAATTCTCATTTTAATATTTTTAAAATCGTAAATTTACTTCAATTTATCTAGTAAAAGATGAATTTACAGAATAAAATAATAATGTTTTACAAATTTCAATAATGAACATCCTATAATCATCCCAGAACCCGGTGTCACAAGTGCATGAGCCTTTTCTAGAAATCTAAAATAAAATACAATAACTGTCTGGAATACAACTTGGACAGGAAAGAAAATACAATACTCTGAAGGAGACTCTACTGGCTGCGGTGCGTCGTATAGAATGCAGCTCACCTAAGTCCCCTGCCATAGTCGCGCCTCTACGCCCACGAGGCCGCTAAACATATGTGTACCTGCACACAAATATGCAGCAAGTATAGTATGAGCACGTAAATCAACGCGTACCCAGTAAGTATCCCGCCTAACCCCAAAGAAGTAGTGACGAGGGGGTCGACTTCGACACTTACTAGTGGTCTAGTAATATCGGGTACAATAAAGAAGTGAATGAATATGAAACAGAGTAAATATATGAAAAAAACAAGTATAAAAAACGTAGTATTATTTTTCTTCTTTACAATTTACTCAAGCTCTCGACTAGCAAGTTCCCTCCGTAACCGGAGCATGTATATAGATATCATGGATTTCATCAAAGTGGTTGTCATAATCCAAATCAGGGAAAAACCCTCAGATACACTGCTTCTTGCCAAACATTACGCACGATTCTATGAGGATAGTATATATATATATATAGAAAATGCCGAGGCGTACGGCAGGATCCAACATAAAAGTAAATTGTGCACTGCCGAGGGTCGAACGGCGCGAACCATAGATGCATCGATTAACCTGCCGAGGCGAACGGCCCGTTCCCATGAGAGTATGGTATATAAATCCTGCCAAGGCGAACGGCCCAATCCCATAAGAGTGGTAGAAGGAAATACCCCGCTCGTGAATTATACGTGCAATGCGGTCAAATATAAATTTAACATTAAAATCATATCTCTTTCTTGATTCTTTTCAAAATAAGGAAAATTTAGCTTGTAGCTTTTTAAGGAAATTACCCCGCTCGTCAAACATACATGCGATATGGTTACACATAGATTTATTAAGCTATTATAGCATTTCTCAATCCTTTTCGCCATTACGAAATTCAAATGAAACCTTTTAAATCTTAAGTTCTTTAATTTCAAATTCTTTCAAAACATTTAATAAGCAAACTCAATCTCGCTCCCTCTCAAGGCAAATAAAAAACATAAGTCAGTAACAATATCAACAAGGCATGTTGAGCCTAAAACCACCCGGACGTAGGCATAGCTAGTAGCTACGTACAGACTCTCGTCGCCTCGTGTGTACATAGCCCCCACAAATAGAAGCACACAATAATTTAGTTCACCTATGGGATTATTTTCCCTTACAAGGTTAGAAAGGAGACTTACCTCGCTCCGAAATTCCATAACCGGCTTCCGAGCCCTTCAACAACTCGACTTGATGCACAAAGTCCCAATACTAGCCAATAATTATGCAAACCCATTAATATATACTCAGTATATTCCAATTTATAACAATTTCTAACCCCGATCGAAAAGTCGATAAAAATCACCCCCGAGCCCACGTGCCCGGATCCCAAAAATTTTCGAAGATAAACTTTACCCATAACACCACGAACTCAAATATATAATTTATTCTCAATTCCATGCCCAAATTCGTGGTCGAAATCCAAAAATATAAATTTCTAGGTTTTCTTCCAAATCCCAAAACTTCCTACAACTTTTCATGTCTAAATCCATATATAGACCATATATTTAACTCACAATGAGAAGAAATCACTTACCCCATAGTAGTTGATGAAAATGACTCTCCAAAATTGCTCCAAAATCGCCTCCTATGGAAGAAATGAAGTGAAAAGAAGCCAAATCCCCGATTTTAAAAGAACACTGCTCAGGCCCTTACACTTCGCGATCGCGAAAATCACCTCGCGATCGCGAAGGCCAACAACCAGCTGCGCAAAAGCTTCATCTTCGTGAACGCGAACTTTCCCATGTGTTCACGATATACAACAATCCAGAACAACGCAATCGCAGACCAAACTTCACGAACGCGAAGACGTGATTTCCCAGCTCAGAACTCTCTCTTATGCGATCGCGAGTCCACTTCCGCGATCGCATAGAACATCTGACCCCTCCAGTCCAATTTGCTCTTCGTGATCGCGTCCTCCATTCCGCGATCATGATGCATACCCGATACACCAGAAACTAGCATTCATAAAACTAAGGCCCCCAGTACCCCGTCTAATCACACATAACAACATCGAAACGATGAATCGCACCTCAATTTGAACTTGAATTAACTTTGAACTTTCAACTTCCAAAACTCGTGCCGAAATATATCAAATCAACCTGGAATGAACTCAAATTTTGCACACAAGTCCCAAATGACATATCGAAGCTATTCTAATTCCCAAAACCACAATGCGAATCTGATATCCTCAAAGTCAACTTCTGGTCAAACTTATAAACTTTCCAAACCTTTAAATTTTCAACTTTCGCCAGTTAGTGCTGAATCCTTCTAGAAATATCCAATTGCAAAAACAGGCATACGCCCGAGTCTAAAATCACCATTTTGACCTAACAGAACCATCAAAACTCAGTTCGGGATCAAATTCACAAAAGTCAAACTTGGTCAACTCTTCCAACTTAATACTTCAATCATGAAATTCATTCTTCCAAATCGATTCTGAATAACCTGAAAACCAAAACCGACGATTCACACAAGTCATAATATATCATATGGAGCTACTCAATACTTCAAATAGCTGAACGGAATACAAATGCTAAAAACAGCCGGTTGGGTCGTTACACTGGAGTTGATGACTGACAAATGAGCAATTAATAGCCAAAACAGGATTTACTCAAGGAACCTCTCCAACTATATACCTTGGGTTTCCTTTATCATCAAAGAAATAGAATAAGTTGGACTCCGTACAATTAGTGGACAAGATAACCAAAAGGATAAAAACATCATACCTAAAACAGCTTTCATATGCAGGCAGACTAAAGGTTATAAAATCAGTACTATTTTTCATTTATAACTTTTGGGGGGAAAATGTTCATATTGCCTCAAGTAGTAGTAAATGAAGTGGATATAATATGTAAGGAATACTCATGAGGGAGTACAGAAGAGAAGAAGAAAATAGCACTCATGACATGGGAGAGGATATGCTTTCCTAAGAAGCTTGGAGGATGAATGTGAAAGGATAAATTCTGGAATGTGGCCTCTATTGGGAAACTTCTATGGAAGCTGATCAATAACAAGGAAGCTTTATGGGTTAAATGGGTTCACGGGCTGTACATGAAATTTGATGTTAATATTTGGACTCATAAAGCCTCATCTGATTGTTGTTAGTACTGGAAAAAGCTTAACACCTTGAAAATGGATATGCATGGATGGTATGTGCAAGGAAACTACACACTGTGCAAGGGTGGAGACTACTCAATTACTGGGAGCTATAATGCATTACTTGGGGAGCTCGACAGATTACACACTAATGATTTGATATGGAGCACGATTGCACAATCAAAACATAGGTTCTTTATATGGCTAAGGGCATAAAGACGACTACTTACAAAGGAGAGGCTACTAAAAATGCATGTGCATGTGGAGAATGTACATTGCTGCTTATGTGAGGACCAAGCTGTTGAAACACACAAGCATTTGTTCGTGGAATGCCATTGGGTACAGTCTATTCGATCAGAGATTCTACAATGGATAGACGTGCAACTAAAAGGAGGGAGACATAAAGTAGACTGATAAGTTAGTATTTTAGCTAATTTTTGTATTGTTTTGATAGAGTTTTATGCTCCGTTTATTGGAATTAATTGACTAATTATGCTTTAAATGATGAAGTTTCAGCGTATAGAGTGATTAGAGAGCCTAGGTAAAAAAAAAAGGAAAGCATCAAAAACATGCATGAGAAGGGAGGATGGAAGGTTAAAAGTGCTAAAAGAATGAAAATAAATAAAAGTGGAAGATGTGCGTAGCTACGCTCCCTTCATGCATACCTACACTGTTGAGGCATTGGAAGCTGAAGATTTAGGAGAGTTCTGGAATTAGCTATGCTGCTCTGCATAGCTACATTCCCTACCTACGCCATCTGAAGACCTGAAGCATTACAAGAGAGAACTGATGGGCGTAGCTACGCACCACTTTTGCGTAGCTACGCTGGCATCCGAAGGCCAATCTTGTCCACTTTTGGGACATAGTATAAATTGTTATTTTAAATCATTCTAGGCTATCTTTTTGGCAAAAATACTTGTGTAGAAGCTTTTGGAATTTTCTCTTTGGGATTTTGGGTGACTTCACCATTGTTCAACATAATCTTTCTTTCCTTTTTAGCTATTATGTTTAGATTTTCATTTCTTTTTGTATTTTTCTTCCTTAATATGTCTAGCTAAGTCATTAAGCTAGGATTGTGAACCCTAAGTGTGGTGATATTTTTGGGTTAATAATTTTATTCTAAGTTTGATTAAGCTTTGTTTTATCTAATTACTCCATGCTTTATTGGCTGAGTGGTTGTAAACACTAAATCCATGCCTATTTTGCTTGTTCTATCTTGGAAAAGTAGAATTTTGCTTACAAAGTAATTAGTAAGGAATTAGCAAGGAATTAAATGGGTTAATCACTTGATTAATGAAATATAGCCAGGAATAGTGTGATTTCTACTTGGATTAATCAATTGCTTATAATTGAGCCTTAGTTGACTTGGAAGAGCAACTTGAGGTAAAAAAAACTCTTAAGTGTTGGAAGACAATAAGTTGGTAGAATAAAAATTGAGGTCATAACACATGCTTAATTAACTAGAATTGAATATTTGCATAACCAAAAGCATAGCCTACATGAAGGGGAAACAATCCTCGCGCCTTTCTCTTAATTGTTACAACTATATATTTACTTGCATTCTAAGTGTTCGATAAAATTTCTAGACTCGTTTACATAGAAATTTTAGAAGTAACTTTAGAATTAATTGAACAACCACTCTTTGTTTGAATATTACATTAAGAATCACCGAGTTTGCACACATTTGGACACTCTAATACACACCTACTCCGTGTGGGATTGGACCCAAACCTTTGTTGGGTTTATTATTGCTAACGACCGTACTACTTTCATATAGAGAGTAGGATTTGACGTCACCACAGACACTAGCCAACATAAAAACAAAGCGCCGGAAACAGGTGAAGAAAGAAGCAATAGCAACCATATTTGGAGCTATGTTCTACCACATTTGGAAGGCAAGAAATTGGAAGGTATTCAAAGGGATACAAGTAAATATTAACGAGGCTGTGGATCAGATAAAGAAGGAGGCTACAGAAAGATTAAGTTGAATTAAAATGTCAAAAAAGATGCATAGCAATAGGGAGTTCTTGAGGAGGATTACAAGTGTATAGTATTTGTTTAGAGGCTTAACATCATAATACCCTCCTTTGAAGGGGTTATGAACTTAAGTGTTCTCTAAGTGTAATCATTTGGTTATTAAATGGTAATATTCACAGTGTTACAAAAAAAAGTAAAAAATGAAAAGAGAGAGGGAGGAGGAAAATGAAGAATATGACAAAGGATATGCTGTTTGAAGGTCCTTGCCTCATTAGCTTAACTCTCAAGAGTGAAGTAACACACTTTATAGGCATAAAATCATGCAGCATCTCACCAACAAATTCATGGGCAAAGGCAATATATAGGGGAATCGGATGTAAATATTTTTTGAATATGGAATTGTAAAGGGATAAGAAAGTTATTACCCCATTTTCTGACCCTAGAAAAAGTGAACCCTTTAATGCAAGAAGATATCTATAGGCCACAGCACAAAAATCACAGGATATGCTGATTCTCCAGTGGTTTATTCGGAGAAGGCATGCTCTATAAAGAGTGCAAGTGCTCTGTTGTGATGAAGTAGAAGGAGAAAAATGAGAAAGAAGAGTTGGTGAATGATAATAAGGGAAATAGTGGTAGGGCTACTCTCTATTGGCATGCACTTAATTATGTATAGTGATTCCACTTAATCATCACATATATACTTCAGTTGACACGCCAAAGGAGAGCTGCCCTGTTACTATCTCTGCTTAATCCTAACACACAATTCGGCTCCTAGTACCGCGTGGTGCAGAAGGTATTTTTCTACTTGATCTACTGTAACTGGTTTCTTCTTTCTCTAATTTGCGGCAAGAATTGATCTAGAAACCAGTTAATAACCACATCACCTCAGTTTAAATTTTTCTAATTTGAATTGTCGGTAATTTTCTTTATTTTTGTTCCCACAAATCGTTCATCTAACGTTAACATGACTCCATGTTCAGGTGCAATTGTCAAGGTCAACAATCGTCCAATTCTCCAAGTTGAAAAGACCAGTCATTTGGTGCAAAAATAAGAAGAAACTAGTCAATTTGAACAAAATCATGAATAAGGACTCTGCTCTGACTATAGATATTAATATGTTATTAACATCACCGATGGTTATCTAGATGTTCTAGCGAGCTGGTTCAGGAATATAACTGTTATCATATGCAAATTAACCCTGTCTAAACTACTAGCTTACACAGTTTGAGCAAATAATTCACGCATTATACTTAGAATCCTAAAGATGAAGATCGAGGCCACAGAGAGCTAATGGCTAGGCTTATATCAAGGACAAAGATCATGACTACGTGAAGAGGATCTTGTTGTATGATTTGACAACCATTTACGATTTGTTCATGGAGCTGCCCGGCCCGGCCCAGATCCAGGATTTCTTTATTTGTGTGGTTGTTGACTTGTTGTGGCCATTATAATACCTTGAGTATTGATGAATCAACTTTGTTTTTCGGTTTAACCTTTGAATTTAAATGGGACCAAACTTGCTTAGATAATATAAGCTCAAAATAGCTTAAATTAAAGTGAACGGAAAATAGAGGGAAAAAATGAAAATTTAAATTTCTCTATTTTACAAAGGGACATTGTTTCATATTGGAGGAGAAAAAGAGTTTTGATGGGTATACAATTGCACTTCCTCTAGTCAGAGGCGGATGCAATGTATCGGCACCCGGGTCAACTGAACCCAATACTTTTGAAGAAGGCAAGTCTCACGTTATTCTTAGCCTCATGTCGTCGTCGCCGCTCAACTTCGGCTTCGGATTTGGTCGAATGATTTGAATGATTAATTTTTTGGACTAAATTTATTTGTTAATATTAAGATTAAATTTCTGATTTTACTAATTTTTAAAAAATATTTCGAATACAGATTACTAACTGGAACTCGGAAAGCTTTGAAATAACGTATAGGAACACAAACATTGAAAACTTAATACCCTTATTTCTCCTTCTTATAAATTTTGTCATAACCCTCATTTTCAATATTTTGAAGCTTTTAACATTAGTTATTATACTAGCTATCAGTGCAGATAAAACAAGACATGATCCATTTTCTTCATCGACCCCTTTATTCTGTTTTCTTCTACAACCCCACCAGAAGATGGATTTCACTACTTAGTTAATTTTGGAACTTGTTGAAAGCTTCTATATGGCATCTCGTATGATTAATTTAGAACACTTGAGCCTTATCTTTAATTAGCCTTCTTCTTGCTATGCTCCGTTATTGAAAGAATCCTAAGGTAATTATAAGCAGTGTCTGTCGTTCGTGATAACTAGTGAAAGTTGTAAAACAGGTATATAGCATGCATCTAAATGGAAGAGAAGTTATAACCAATGCGAGTTGTATAGCGTGCACGTAAATGAAAAACAAGAATAGTTGAGATATAAGTACTTATTTTTTTAATGTGTAGCATGCTACTAAAAGGAAAAAAAAAAAAATCTCTTTCATCAAAAATTTCTATCTTCAATACATTGGAATATAAGACATTTTGGTGAAAGAGAATACAAATACAAATTGAAATTTCAAAACCATATCTCTCTTTTTTCACAAAGGCATGGGAGACATTTACACGTATGAAAAGTCCATAATACCCGCATTCGCTAAAAAGTTTTGGTCAAAAAAATTTCCCTTCATGAATTATAAAGCATACTAAATTAAAGTGCAAGTTTCATAAACAATGGGCATTTATGCTATTAGGTACAGTGACCTACTGCTTGAATTCGAAATAATTGATGCAGCTTGAACCTACAAAGATCATCAATTAGATTAAGTCATTTTGATACTATTAATAATTATAGTATTATTTTTGTTATATGAGCTATATATGAACATGTATCTAGTCATAATTCCTCAAATACTCCTTCAAAACAATATTCTTGGTGTATGTTTCCACTGTTCTATCAGGATCGAAACATACAGTTAACTTGATCGCTTGTTTCATTTTCTTTTTCTAATTAAGCGACATACTGCGTAATGTATAAAATATAATAACGTAATAAGTTGTGCGATGCTGGCATATTTGGCAGAGAAGAGTTTTGCTCAGAGAGTTGCTGGTGGAAGAAACTGGGATGATCAATAATTATTATTTTTTCCTGAGATAAAATTTGTCTAATCAATTTGTCTGCATACTGTCTTATTATACTCACTGGGTTTGTACGTAAAACTTTTATCCAGTGTCAATCTAATATCTGCTTATTTTAAAAACATGCAGTATTAAGTATTAATTAAGTGTACCAAACTAAAAGTGTAAATTATTTCCGTAACGATGAGGATTGATGCTATTGTGGTGATCTAGCTAGCACTTGAACTTGAAATAATGGTGTTTGAATCTGATCAACAATCAAATGCAGTTAGTTAATTTTATACTGTTGATAATCACATTACTTTAATTTTATGAGTTACAAAGATGTTATTCTGCTCGTACATACCGGATACTTCTTAAATAGAACTTCTTGATTTATATTCCCATAAGCCGTTTGGGCTGCTCAGATCAGAACTCTTGTCGTTAATATAAATTCCCTCTTGATAATGCTACATCATATAACAATTCAAGTTTTTCCTTGTTTTCTTAAATAGAATATGAGAATGTCGTCTATGTGTGGCCCATGTATATGGAGCAGAAAATATTTTGAATAAGAGACTTATGCAGTTTATGCACACCTCGATAATTCTGTCAAGTATCTGCTATCTTTCACCAACATAGGTAGCAGATAACACATTACAAAAAAAAAAAAAATGGAATTGGCTACGAACTTTGTCGCTAATCCGTCACAAAATAGGATTAGCGACGAATTTTCTTTTTAGCTACCAAATTTGTCCGTTGCTAATTCATGTTTTGTTGTAGTGACTTGAAGAAGAAATTTTGTATTATCAATTTTTCTTATATAAAATCCAGATTTGGAGTATCACGTACGAGTATTGCTGCTGCAATTGTTCGGCTTCATCAAACTTGAACATTTTCTTAAGAGGTAAACACTGTTTCTGCAGTAATGTGGACCGCACGCAAATGCGCCGTATGTGATCAAAGGTGCAAAGATTGAAACTGATCGGCATAGGGTAGTGAAGATAATGTTATGAGTTCGGGTTGTCTAGATATGCAAAACGGGAACAAATGACGAATACTTATGAGAGTAACTCAACAAATTTCGTAGCCTGGAATCTTAAAAATTTAGAAGCACAAACAAGACTAGCTTGCATTCTGGAAATAGCAAAGCCACATGAAAAGTAAAAAATAGAACCCTATAGAAACATAGAGATTTAATTTGGAAAAGAAAAATAAGAAGAGGAAATTAAACTAAGGAATATGACGAAGGATATGCTGTTTGAAGGTTCTCATTAACTCCTTTGTTACAAGTCTCAAGAGTCAAGTGACAGTAGGCATAAAATCAAGCAGCATCTCCAGCTTTCAGCAACTTTTTCCTTCATCTCTCACATTACTCGAGGGAATCTGATGAAAATATTTCTTTTAAAGGAGCTTTCACAAAATGGAATTGTAAAAGCCCCATTTTCTGACCCTAGAAAAAGCAACCCTCTAATGGAAGAAGATATATCGAAATATCCAGGCCACACCACACAGCATAAAAATTGCAGGATATGCCAATTCTCCAGTGGTTTATTCCGTCTCTTAAACTCGGACTGCTCTATAAAGCATGAAAAGGGGGTCTTTTGTGATGAACCATAAGCAGAAAATTGAGTAAGAAGACGTTGGTGAATGAATGACAATCTTGAAAATAAGGGAAGCAGTGATAGGGCTACTTTCTATTGGCATGCACTTAATTATGTATATATAGTGACTCCATCACATATATATATTTCAGCTGACATGCCAAAGGAGAGTTGCCCTGTTACTGTCTCTGCTTAATCCTAACACCAACCACCGCTCTTTATAATACTAAGATGCACAAGGTATTGTTGTACTTAGCTTTTCTTAAACGTCTATATTGGTTTTAATTTCTCCTTCTTTGCAGCAAGAACTGATGTATTACCAATCAGCTCGGTCTCTTCTACTTGAATTCTCTGTTTTCTTTGTATGTGTCCCCATAAATCATAACGTTATAACCGGACTCCATGTTTGGCTGTAACTGAGTCGCCGCGTATTTCTTCTTCTTCTTCAAACTGAAACTGAAATTTCCGGCTGGGGTGCACAACACTGGTTGCTGCTATGAATTATCGGTTAGGACCGAAAAAATCAAGTGTCATGTGGAAGCTAGTAAAGTAAACAGTGGACGATAAATCATATAACAAACGAAAAATATATCAAAAGAGACACAAACATTTAACGTGGTTCGGTCAATTAACCTACATCCACGGGCATAGATGACAAATTCACTATATAAAAAGAGAATACAAAATATCAAGAGAACAACCTCACGAAGAGGCAAACACAAGTGGCACACTAACACTTGTCCCGTAATTCTCTCCCTAAACAAGACTCTCAAGCCCCTTGTGGCTATATTGTGTATGCTGCTGAATGAGAAGAAATAATCTTCAATTTATAGAAGTCTAAAAGAAACTAGCCAAATATGAGAGATTTATGTTTCCTTCTAAGAATAGGAAAATCCAATTATTGTAAATATGTTGCCCTTTGTTTCAAGATATAGGAAAACCGATTTTCGACCTTCGAATAATTAGTCAAGATTGAAACGTAATGGACCGAAGGTCGTCTTCATAATATCGAAATGAGATCTGAAGCAGGTTACAAAGCTCAAGTTTCGGGGACCAATTAAGTATCGAGCTCGAAGTCAATACCGAGCTCGATTCTAAAGCGAACTATGATGTGAGGCGGTGTTATCGAGCTTAAGAGCCAGAGACCGACCAATACCGAGCCTAAGTCAATACCGGGCCCCGAGCCAATATCGAGCTCGAGCTCTAAACTTGGAAATCGGCCAACACCAAGTCCGATCAAGATCGAGCCAAGAGACAAGAGTCGTTACAGTCGCACTAAGGGAGAGAATCTCGGCAGGAATTAGGGAAAAGCTAATATATCATGGGATCCTCACTATGTATTTTTAATTATATCTAAAGTAGGATCATTCCACTATAAGAGGGATAGTTATTATTTCTGTACAGGGGGGAGATTAAGACATTGATACACTCTCATATTATTGAGATTCACAGAGAAAAATATATTGATATTTATATTGATATTAACCTCTTGTGAACTTTATACATTGATTCATCTTGCTTGTTCATAAAATAGCTTTTTATTCCAATTTGGTTGGTATTTCATTCTTCATACAGTCAATACCCATTATATTTCTACTTACTTTTCGATTTGTGCCAAGTTGTACCACGTATCCTTAGAACTATGTATAAATTTAACTCTATTCGTTTTTCGGGTAAACAGTTTGGCGTCCACCGTGGGGCTAAGGATAACAGTGGTTATTTGGTACGAATCTCTACAAAACATACCATTTTACACTTGCTCTTGGAAGTATCTTTTATTTCAGGTTGAAAACAACGAATTCTCAATTAATGGCCCTACCTATCGACATCGAAACTGGCCTTCAAGATGAGAACAACAACTTAACCCCCGGGGGTGGAAGGCCACTCGTCGATCCTGTTGGAGCTCGGGTCGAAGAGCCAATAGACGTTAATTCACATGCGGCCATTGAGGCGAACCAACGTCCCGACCCTGAAAATAGAATTCATGGCAGAACTCGGTCTGCAACTCGAAATACCCAAAACGCTGAGGAAAACGGAATCAGCTTGCGTATGATTTTCGAGATGTTGCAAGCTCAACAAGTAGCAATAGCCCAGTTGCAGAGCCAAACCCAGGCACCGACCAGACTCGAGCCCAGTCCACCCCAAGAAGTCACCCACAAAACGGGGCCAGCTATAGTAAGGTCAAACGAGCAAGAATCGGGGACTAATCCCAAAATTGTTAAGATGTTCGAAGAATTGACGAAACGAATAGAGTCAGGATAAAGGAGGATCGAAGCAAACGACAAAAAAATAGAAACGTATAACTTCAGGGTTGATCAAATCCCAGGGGCACCACCGATATTGAAAGGCTTAGATTCCAAAAAATTTATACAAAAGCCTTTCCCCCCGAGCGCGGCTCCTAAACCAATCCCAAAGAAGTTTCGCATGCCCGAGATTCCTAAATATAATAGAATGATCGACCCCGATGAACATGTCACCTCTTACACATGTACCATCAAAGGGAACGATCTAGAGGACGATGAGATCGAATCTGTATTATGAAAAAATTCGGTGAAACCCTGTCAAAGGGAGCAATGATATGGTATCATAATTTACCGTCTAACTCTATTGATTCTTTTGCTATGCTTGCAGATTCTTTCGTAAAAGCACATGTTTGGGCCATAAAGGTCGAGACCAGGAAGTCGGACCTATTCAAGGTAAGACAAAAGGATAACGAGATGCTAAGAAAATTCGTATCTAGTTTCCAAATGGAGCGAATGGATCTACCACCAGTCCCAGACGATTGGGCTATTCAAGCTTTCACTCAAGGTCTAAACAAATGAAGCTCGATGGATTCATGGTGGCTGAAGCATAACTTGATCGAGTACCCAGCTATTACTTGGGCCGATGTGCATAATCGGTATCAATCCAAAATAAGAGTCGAAGACGACCAGTTGGGTTCTGGGTCCGATATTAAAAGGGATATCGACCAAGAACCAAGGTCAAACAAGGATCGATACCGGCCGTATAACGGAGATCGTAGGGGTAGTGAACTTTCACATAACCCCGTATGAGGCAAAAAGAGAAATGATCGAGGCCAAGGGTCTCGGGGGCTAATGAACAGGAATGGGTTCGACAGGAATACCGGACCTAAGGAAGCACCTCGGTTATCGGAGTATAACTTCAGCATCGATGCATCTGTTATCGTATTGGCTATCGGATGCATCAAAGATACTAAATGGCCTCGACCTATGCAGACTAATCCTGCCTAGAGGAATCCCAATCAAATGTGAAAATAGCATGGCACTCATGGACACAGAACGAAAGATTGCAGGCAATTAAGAGAGGAGGTAGCTCGGTTATTCAACAAAGGGCACCTTTGAGAATGTTTAAGTGACGGGGCCAAAAACTATTTCAAAAACAGGAATTTCAATAGAAAAAACGAACAAGAAGAGCCACAACACATCATTCACATGATTATTGGTGGGATCGATACCCCCTAGGGGCCGGTGCTTAAACGCACTAAGATGTCGGTTGTAAGAGAAAAGCGATCCCGGACTCAAGATTACACCTCTGAAGGAACTTTGTCCTTTAATAACGAAGACGCATTAGGAATCATGCAACCACATAACGATGCACTAGTAATATCTGTACTTATGAATAAAACTCAAGTTAAACGTGTGTTAATTGATCCAGGTAGTTCGGCCAACATCATTCGATCGAGGGTCGTAGAGCAACTCGGTCTACAGGATCAGGTCGTGCCCGCAACCTTGGTACTAAACGGATTCAATATGGAATGTGAAACTACTAAGGGCGAAATAATATTGCCAGTTAACGTGGCCGGAACCATCCAAAAAATGAATTTCCACGTGATCGAAGGCGATATGAGATACTACGCACTGTTCTGAAGGCCGTGGATCCATAATATGAGGGTTGTAACCTCGACCCTCCACCAGGTTTTGAAGTTCCCAACATCGGAGGGAATCAAAACGGTCTATGGGGATAAACCAGCCGCAAAAGAAATGTTTGTCGTCGATGAAGTGATTTCGATATCATCATTATCATCAACAAAAGGATCAAATTCGAAGGAGGAACGGAATACCAAATAGCAATTACAAGCATTAGCTTTGACCCAATTAGAGAATCAGAAGACTGACGAAGATGATGAACATAGGATCCCTTGATCTTATGCGGTTCCCGATGATTTTGACGCCACCCAATCAATAATCGAAGAACTGGATCAAGTCATACTAATCGAATATCTGCCCGAACGAAAGGTATACCTGGGCAAAGGGTTAGATCCCGAGCTAAGGAGAAAGCTTATTCAATTTCTTATAGCTAACATAGACTGTTTCGCCTGGTCCCATCTTGACATGACAGGGATCCCAGCGGGAATCACCACTCATAAGCTAAGCTTGGACCCAAAATTCCACCCGATAAAATAAAAAAGAAGGCCCCAGTCCTAGGTCAAATACGCCTTCATCAAAGACGAGGTAACCAAACTTCTTAAAATAGGGTCCATTCGGGAAGTAAAGTACCTCGAATTGCTAGCAAATATGGTGGTAGTCCCTAAAAAGGGAACAAACTTAGAATGTGTATAGATTATAAAGACCTAAATAAAGCATGCCCTAAGGACTATTTTCCTTTGCCTAATATCGATTGTATGATCGATGCCACGGTCGGCCACGAGACTCTCAGTTTTCTCAATGCCTATTCCGGGTACAACCAAATACAGATGAACTCGGAGGATCAGGAAAAGACCTCATTTATCACTAAGTACGGGACCTACTGTTATAATGTAATGCCATTCGGCCTAAAAAATGCCGGTGCAACTTACCAACTCCTAATAAACAGAACGTTCGAAAAGCAAATAGGAAAATCAATGGAGGTTTATATTGATGACATGTTAGTTAAATCTCTGCGAGTAGAGGACCATTTAAAGCATTTGCAGGAAACTTTCGACATACTAAGGGAGTACAACATGAAGCTCAATCCCGCAAAATGTGCTTTCGGGGTTGGCTCGGGCAAGTTTCTCGGTTTCATGGTGTCCAATCGAGGAATCGAGATTAACCCCGATAAAATCAAAGCAATCGAGGATATCACAGTGGTAGATAATGTAAAGGTCATGCAAAGGCTAACGGGGTGGATAATCACCCTGGGACGATTCATTTCGAGATCCTCGGATAGAAGCCACCGATTTTTCTCTTTGCTTAAAAATAAAAGCAATTTTTCATGGACTCTGGAATGTCAGCAGTCTTTAGAAGAGCTAAAACCTTATTTATCGAGCCCTCCATTGCTTCATACCCCGAAGTAAGACGAACAGCTTTATTTGTATCTAGTTGTCTCGGAGGTAGCGGTAAGTGGAGTCCTAATTCGAGAAGAACGAGGTACGTAATTCCCTATTTATTATGTCAGTCAAACTTTAGGTGAGGCCGAAACTAGATATCCACACTTAGAAAAATTACCGCTTGCTTTAATAAGTACCTCTAGGAAACTAAAACCATATTTCCAGTGCCATCCGATACATTTGTAACAACTTATCCTCTATGAAATATTTTACACAAACCTGAGCTTTCAGGTCGATTGACTAAATGGGCCATAGAGATCGGTGGGTACGACATCGAGTATCGACCTAAAACCGCTATCAAATCTCAAATCTTAGCGGACTTTGTGGCTAAGTTTACGCCAGCCTTCGTACCCGAGATTGAAAAAGAATTACTGATAAAATCGGGTACCTCTTCGGGAGTCTGGACCCTCTTTACGGATGGTGCCAACGCAAAGGGGTCCGAACTGGGCATCGTACTAAAATCGCCCACAGGTAATATAGTTAGACAGTCTATTAAAACTACAAAATTGACTAACAATGAGACCGAGTATGAGGCCGTGATTGTAGGTCTCGAACTAGCTAGAATTTTGGGGGCCGAGGTCGTGGAGGCTAAATGTGATTCCCCCCTCATGGTAAATCAAGTCAATGGGACTTTTGAAGTTCGAGAAGATCGAATTCAGAGGTACTTGGATAAATTACAAGTGACTCTACATAGATTCAAAGAATGGACTTTGCAACATATACTTCGAGAGCAGAACAGTGAGGTCGACACTCTTGCGAACTTAGGTTCGTCGGTCGAGGATGACGAACTCAACTCGGGGACTGTCGTGTAACTCATGAAATCGGTAATCGAAGAAGGTCATGCCGAGATAAAATCCACAAGTCTAACCTGTGATTGGAGAAACAAATATATAGAGTACTTCAAGAACGGTAAACTTCCATCGGATCCAAAGGAATCAAGAGCTCTACGCACAAAAGTTGCACGGTTCACCTTGTCCAATAATGGAACACTGTTTAGAAGGACCTTCGATGGTCCACTGGCAATATGTTTGGGACCGGGAGATACCGACTACATCCTACGTGAGATTCACGAGGGCACTTGTGGGAATCATTCTGGTGCCGATTCATTAGTCCATAAAATAATCAGAGCAGGATATTATTAGATCGATATGGACAAAGGTGCAAGGGAGTTCGTTCGAAAATGCGACAAATGTCAAAGAAATGCGCCCATTATTCATCAACCCGGGGAACTCCTCCACTCGGTCTTATCTCCATGGCCTTTCATGAAATGGGGAATGGACATCGTCGGCCCCCTCCCATCGGCCCCAGGTAAGGCTCAATTTATTTTGTTTATGACTGACTATTTCTCTAAATGGGTTGAAGCACAGGCTTTCGAGAAAGTCAGAGAAAAGGATGTGATAGACTTCATTTGGGACCACATCATATGTCGGTTCGGGATGCCATCCGAGATTGTATATGACAATGTAAAGCAATTCGTCGGAAGCAAAGTAACCAAATTTCTTGAAAATCATAAAATCAAAAGGATCCTATCAACACCTTATCATCCCAGCGGGAACGGACAGGATGAATTGACCAACAAAACCATCATCCAAAATCTTAAGAAAAGATTAACCAACGCTAAAGGAAAATGGAGATAAATACTATCCGAAGTCCTATGGGCATACCGCACAACATCGAAATCGAGTATCGGAGAAACACCATTCTCGTTGGTTTATGGCACCGAAGCTCTTATCCGGGTTGAGGTCGGAGAACCTAGCATCAGGTTTAGATATGCAAAAAATGAGTCGAATAACGAGACGATGAACACGAGCCTAGAATTATTGGACAAAAAATGAGAAGCGGCCCTCGTTCGATTAGCCGCTCAAAAATAGCGGATCGAAAGGTATTATAATCGAAGAACCAATCTTCGATATTTTAAAATTGGGGACTTAGTGCTAAGGAAAGTTACCCTCAATACCCGAAATCCAAATGAAGGAAAACTGGGTCCTTACTGGGAAGGACCGTATCAGGTTATCGAAATTGTCGGTAAAGGATCCTACAAGCTCGGTGTGATAATGGCAAACAACTACCAAGCAATTGGAATATGTCACACCTAAAATAATACTACTGCTAAGCTACGACCCTCCCATGTTCATTCATATTTCGAAGCTAACCCTTGCAGGAGTTCGACCAGGAATAAGGATGGATCATTCAACCTGAAGCCTTTAGGCCCGAAAGCACGCGTTGTACTCTTTTTCCCTTAGACCGGTTTTATCCCAAATGGGTTTTTCGGCAAGGTTTTTAATGAGGCAACCATTGATCGTGCTAACTTAAAACAATTCAACAGTATCCAAGGCCTATTTACAATCAACCTCGGATACTGGGGGCATTACCCTCGAATATATCAAGTTCGATGCAAGGAAGTAACTTCATGACAACAGGGTTTTGATCGAAAAAATTGTAAGAGCCAAATGGTCAAAATGAACCATGCTCATGTAGTTTGCTCGATCCCCGGTAAAAAACATGAACACATGTATAATGACAAAAAGAAATTTCCTCTTTACCGATATCTCATATATCAGAATCCATCCTCTACTTCGTGATCTATTATGTAAACAGGCTTAAGGGCCGATCATTACCCCATAAATCGGGGACTGCCAACCGAAAAATCAACGAGATCAATCCCCACATAAGCCTAAGGTCTACTCTTATTTCGAGTTCGAGCAATCACTCACTCGACTATTAAGACTGCGGGCTACTCTTACTTCGAGTTCGAGCAATCACTCACTCGACTATTAAGCCTACGAGCTACTCTTACTTCGAGTTTGAGCAAACACTCACTCGACTATTAAAGCCTAAGGGCTACTCTTACTTCGAGTTTGAGAAATCACTCACTCGACTATAAAGCCTACGGGCTACTATTACTTCGAGTTCGAGCAAGCACTCACTCGACTACTAAGCCTATGGGCTACATTACTTCGAGTTCGAGCAATCACTCACTCGACTATTAAGCCTACGGGCTACTCTTACTTCGAGTTCGAGCAAGCTCTCACTCGGCCATAAAGCCTACCGGCTACATTACTTCGAGATCGAGCAATCCCTCACTCGACCATAAAAGCCTACAGGCTACATTACTTCGAGTTCGAGCAAGCACTCACTCGACTATTAAGCCTACGAGCTACTCTTATTTCGAGTTTGAGCAAGCTCTCACTCATCCATAAAGCCTACAGGCTACATTACTTCGAGTTCGAGCAATCACTCACTCGACCATAAAAGTCTACGGGCTACATTACTTCGAGTTCGAGCAATTACTCACTCGACCATAAAAGCTTACGGGCTACATTACTTCGAGTTCGAGCAAACACTCACTCGACTGTTAAGCCTAAAGGCTACTCTTACTTTGAGTTCGAGCAAGCACTCACTCGACTACTAAGCCTAAGGGCTACTCTTACTTCGAGTTCGAGCAAGAACTCACTCGACTACTAAGCCTACGGGCTACATTACTTCGAGTTCGAGCAAACACTCACTCGACTATTAAGCCTAAGGGCTACTCTTACTTCGAGTTCGAGCAAGCTCTCACTCGACCACTAAGCCTACGAGCTGCATTACTTTGAGTTCGAGCAAACACTCACTCGACTATTAAGCCTAAGGGCTACTCTTACTTCAAGTTCGAGCAAGCTCTCACTCGACCATAAAGCCTACGGGCTACATTATTTCGAGTTCGAGCAAATACTCACTCGACTATTAAACCTAAAGGGTACATCACTTCAAGTTCACTCACTCGACTAGTAAGCCTGAGGGCTACTCTTGCTTCGAGTTCGAGCAAATACGCTCGACTATTAAGCCTAAAGTCTATTTTTAATTAAAGTACGACCAAACGCTCACTCGGTTATAAAGACTACAAGGTCCGACTTCGATCAAATTGCCTAAGGCCTTGAACTTATGAAAACTTTCATAAGGCATGAATGAAACAAAATCTTCACAAGGCAGAAAATGAAACAGAGACAAGTCGGGAAAGGAAAAGATCTTCATATATATGAGTATTTACAAGGTTCGATCGAGACCCTACACAAAAAGATCAAAAATAAAAAACCCCTAAGGTTCCTGATTATCTCCGGCAGTAGTCTGTTCTCCATTGAGCTCCTCCCCGCTCTCAGACCCGCTCTTGCTCTCGTCATCATCATCATCATCTGAAGCCAGAGCTCTAGCATCGGCTTCAAGCTCTTTAGCATTTTTTATCTCTTCAGTAAGATCGAAACCTCGAGCATAGATTTCCTCGAGGGTTTCTCGCACTACAACATTTTAGGCTTATGACCACTACGAAAAAGTGTGACCTAAACTAGTAAAAAATGTGGCATTTGATCAAAGGCCACACTTTTCGACATTAGGCAATGCTTTATTGGGGGTGGCCAAAACTTGCGTAACCTTTGACCTAAGGGCATGCTTTTCAACTGTTGCCTTACAAGCAACGCTTAAAAGCGTGGCCTATTAGATAACAAAGACAACGCTTACTACACCCCATATGGCAACACTTTTGTACCTTACAGCTATACTCTGAAAGCGTGGCCTTTGTTACCTTATAGGCCACACTTGTTAACCGTGGCTTCTAAAGGAACACTTACAAAGCGTAATCTTTGCTTATATGCACGGTAGACGTACAAATATATGGCCACACTTTTAAAGCGTGGCAATCTTAGATAGGGTATACAATTTATATTTTAATTTTTTTAAAATTTACATTTTGCATATATCCTGTAATCACAGTTATTTCAAGCATATGCATTATTATCATATATTTTGATAATATAAAGAACTAAATTAACTAATAAGTACCAAAATAATAATGCAAATGAATACACATACTAATAAAACAATGATTCAAAATGCCCATTAACAATAAACTTTACAAAAGTGAATATATTCATATAGTATCATGAATATTAGACATCCTAATTATCCAAAAATTCGTCGCATTCACATTAAGATCAAATTGACTTTCCGCCACCATTTTGAATTACATCACCCACATTCTCCTACACATAAAAAGAAATGATAATCAGATAGAAACTAAACTTTGATCATTCGTCAAGAAGAACAAAGACTAGGATAACATATAGTAACACCATGTTTTGCATATTTTTCAGTCACATATAAATAAAAATTGCACAACGAGTAACCATGCAATACAGGAAAACTTATAATTACCAGTTCACTATATAAAATCTTAGGAAGAGAAGAAGTCAACATTTGGTTTTACTTTGATCCTTTATGTGGCTTTTGATGAGTGTGTTCAAAAGCTGATCCACATAGTTGCATGGAAGTATTACTTCTTAAACTTTAGATCCTATTTTCAAATTAAGAACAGTAGAAACATAATTTTGTTGACAAAAGAAGATACACTGCTACTCAACTTATTCTTGTCCTAATCAACAGAGGGTAAATAATTTAGTTTCTTAGATCTGGTGTTAGGAAAGAACCAGGCAACCAAAATTTCACTCTCATCTGCCGGTCGTCTTGCAAACTGGCCATTAACAGCTGTCTCAAAGGAATTGAGAGCAAAGACAACAATAAGTTGAAACTCATCATATTTAGTGGCTAATCTTTCTATAGTTGCTAAAATAACTCTAAGATCTACATCACCTAATTCAAAATCAAAAATTTCGACAATAAACTCAATACAAAGCAGAAAGCATTTAAGTTTGGTGGAAATGTAGAGTCTAAATACATTTTCATGAATTGGACCATGAGTTGATCCAAAAGAGTGTTCAAGAAGAAAGCATTTAAGTTTGCACCAATAGATTAAAGCAATGACGCAATTGCCTCAATTCTTACATTTCTTCTTTCAAAGTATTGTTATGCTTTTGTTGAGCTTGCTGATTTCCTCATCTTTTTTCAAAGAACTTTTTGTCACTGATCTACCATACCATCATATTCGACCAGGCTGCTCCTTTCCAAACACTGCACTAAATGCTTCATCCGATGTAAAGAAATAAAAGTCATATTTTTTATAAAGTGTCGAATATATATTACTGATGCCACGCGCATTCTTGCAAATAGGTCCCATCCGATGCCTCCACTTTTGTTTTTTCCTATTTTCGGAATTTAATTTGCACATGGCCTAGCACCAAATTTTTAGAAAATGTTCAAAACTCATCGCCGATAAGACCGACTTCCTCTTCACTTTTTTGCAAACTTCACCTTCTCCTTGTCTTCTTCAAATCATATGTTAAGTGTAGAAACTATAGAAACGCAGTACAGAAATTGCCAGAACGCTATGCTTAAATGCAGAAATCCAAAAATATTGCGTAGAAACGCAGAAATTGCCGAAATATTGTGCAGAAATACAGAAAATTCAGAAAAACTGTGCAGAAACGCAAAAATCACTATCGAGAAATGCAAAAATTTCCGAAATGCATTATAGAAACCCAGAAATAATGTGCAGAAAATACACTATTCATAAAATGCAGAAATACTGTGCAAAAATACGGAAAAGCTGTGCAAAATCACAGAAATCGCCTTGTGCAGAAATGCAGAAAATACAGAAAAACTGTGCAGAAAGGCAAAAACACTGCAGAAATGCAAACATTGCCGAAACGCTGTGTAAAAATGCAGAAAATGCAGAAATATTTCACAGAAACGCAAAAAAACATTGTCCAGATATGCAGAAATTTCCTATACATTGTGTAGAAATGCAGAAAATACAAAAAAAAACTCTTCATTACCAATTGACAATTGCAAAAACAGACATCTGCAAATTAGTATTTTGTACTATCTTTAGGTATTATTCATGTTTTTTGTCGAGGACTCTTTTGCTAAATCTGTTTATTAGAAATGTTTAAATTTACTGCAAAATGTCAATGACTAACCTTTCAATGCCCATATAAGAGCATCTTATTTACCCGGCTCAGTGAATTAAAGACCACTCAATTAGTAGATAACTAGTCGAACAATCTCAGAACACAACTCCTAACCTAAATTTTGATACTCTTCGAAGAAGAAAACCCAAATAAACACACCACATAAGTTACAACTTTATTAAATAATTTTGTTGTAGCACCATCTCTGCTCCTCCTAGAGAGAGTGAAGAATAGTTGATCTAACAAGGTTATGCCCAATTTATTTTCTCAAAATCTCACCTATTTTTCCCTTGATAATGAACAAATAATCAATTGATGCAAATTTGGATCAAAATCTCAAAAAGGTACAAACTTTAAGAAACCCAATTGAGAAAAATTGTATAACCCACTTTCTGTAACTAATGGAAAAAGAGAAGATTGCATAAACAACGCTGCCATAAGTGAAACAAATGATCAACTGATACAAACTGCGAGTAATATTAAGAAACCCAATTGAGAAAAATACATAACAAGAGAAAGAAACTCACTTTATGTATAAACAATGCAGAAATAAGCGAAGAAAATTATCATGGATGCAAATTTGGATCAAGAACGTCAAAAGATAGAAACTTTAAGAAACCCAATTGAAAAAAAATACAAAATAAGAGGAACCCACTAACCTTTCTGAACCAAGTGACCTTTAACAATACAACCCAAGAAGAAAATGTAAGAAATTAGAACAAAAGAGTGAGTGAGTGACTATGAATTAACTGAATTTTGATGGTTCCCTTTTGCTTCTTGAAGAAGCTTAAAATTATAGGGAAGGGTAACGTACTTTAATCTTCTAGGTGATGTGAATTGGGCTTCAACTAGGAGAATGTGAATTAAAAAAAATCCCACCCACAGAATAATTAGTTGATTTACCACTTGAAAACCCTAATACAAAGAATAATTGAAGCCACAAAGCTTAATAAAGAGGAATTTTGGCAAAAACCTAGAAGAATCAAAGGGATTTACGTTGTAGAGGAACATGTAAAGAAATAAAGTAATTTATACCTTTTGAATGCTGAAATTTTCTCTTTCTTAGACGCAGATGTTGGGTCAATGGAGAAGAAAATTTCAGGGGTGTTGGATTTGGTACCGGTGGGACCAAGCGGCTTAGTAGTGGAGATGGAGACTTTGACGGGTCTATAGAGGGTGGAGACTTTGATGGTTCTTCTTTTGCCCTTTCAAAATAGCTAAAAATTTCACTGAAAGAAATAATGGAGAGAAATTTTTGATGAAATCTTTTTGTTTATTTTAGAGCACACTTGTTAAGGGTTAATTTTACTGATGGTCATTGAACTATCTTTCAATTTCACTAAAGTCATATAACTATTTTTTGTCACTTAAAAGTAACTAAACTTTATCATTGTCACTTAAAAGTCATTTTGCCTCAAACTCCTACCATAAATATGATATGGCATTAAATTTTATGATAAAAATCTAAAAATAAATGTCACATAAGCTAATATGGGTCATACTCATTTTAGATCAATTTATCCTTTAATGTGATTTGATCCATAATCCAAATGAGTTTCGATAAAAAATAATAGTAATTCCACCTTAATTTAAAATGATTATCCTATACTACAAAGTTTTGCCTTTTCTGTCACATCACATTCATAATTATTCTATACTAAAATAATCTATGATAGAAAATTCTTATTTTATTTGTATTCCCCATCCGAGTCATTCATAATTATTCTATACTAAAATAATTTACGCTAGAAAATTCTCATTTTGTTTGTATGCCCCATCCGAGTCATTTTAAAATACTGTTGTATACAATAGTATTTGAGCTTCAGTAGAGTTATAAAATGACTCAGATGGGGCATACAGACAAAATAAGAATTTTCTAGTATAGATTATTTTAGTATAGAATAATTATGAATGACTCGGATGGGGCATATAAACAAAATAAAAATTTTCTAACATAGATTATTTTAGTATAGAATAATTATGAATGTGCTATGACAGAAAAGACAAAATTTTGTAGTATAGGATAATTATTTTAAACTAATGTGGAATTAATATTTTTTTTATCGAAACTCATTTGGATTATGGATCAAATCACATTAAAGGATAAATGGGTCTAAAATGGGTATGACCCATATTAGCTTATGTGGCATTTATTTTTGGATTTTTATCATAAAATTTAATGCCATGTCATATTTATGGTAGGAGTTTGAGACAAAATGACTTTTAAGTGACAATGATAAAGTTTAGTTACTTTTAAGTGACAAAAAATAGCTATATGACTTTAGTGAAATTGAAAGATAGTTCAATGACCATCAGTGAAATTAACCCCACTTGTTAAGTGTTATTTTTGTGATTAAAAAGATAGCACGCTTTAAAAGCATTGTATATAGGTGAATAAGTGCTGCCAAATATTTTATGATTTGGCAAACCTTAAAACACGTTGCCTTTACGTTTAGAAAGTACACTTTAAAAACGTAGCTTAAACTTCCGTGGCCAAAAGCTAAAAATAAAGGCTATACTTGTAAAGCGTTCCCATAGACACTATTGGCAATACTTTTCCAGCGTTGTCTAAAATTAGTGTGGTCTTAGACCAAATTTGTTGTAGTGCTTACGAGATTAGCATTTGGCGAGTTCAGCAACCCAATATGCTCGAGTTGAGCGGTCTCGGCTGCCTCTCTTGCTTGTACTTGAGCGGCTTCGGCATCGGCCCAATAGACGGCCACGAATGCATCCGCCTCGGCCTTTGCTTTTTCTGCTTCAGATTTGGCCTTGGCAAGTTCGGAAGCCAACCGAGCCTCGAGCTCCTCTATTTTTCTTGCTTGAACCGAGCTCCTCTCATTTATGCCTTGAAGTTGAATTTCAGCCGATGATAATTGGGCTCGAGCAGCCTCTTTCTCTGCAGCAAGGCAGTCCATACCTTCTTTCCACCCTAAGGTCTCCGCCTTTATTATATCGACCTCCTCACGGAGCTGCCCGATCATCTCGAGCTTCTGCTGCAGCTGTGAGATCGAAATATTAGCCTCCGATCCCGAGTCGAACCCATGAGTTTTCAAGATTTTCATTACCTGCTCGGTCAGATCAATCTGGTCTTGGTGAGCCTTGGTCAACTCGGCTCGGAGGTCCTTGGTCTCCTCTTCTCTCTGCTCACAAAGAAGTATGAGGGCATTTCTCTCCCCTGTGAACCTTCGAAGGTCGGCCTCGTACCGACTCAGCTCAGCTCGGGACCGAGAACATGCTTTCTGATGAAGCGTTGAGGCCTACGCAGATAGAAAAGAAGTTAGAAGAGGAAAACAAACATAGATAATACCAACCGAGAGAGTTAAGGCTTACCCGATTCAGAGCTCGCTGCACTTCATTAAGAAGTCCCGATGCCTCACCCAAGTCCTTCCTCGAGACTTCCAAATCGCTCAGGCCGGTAGCATCTTCGACCCCAGTAAAATAATCACGAAAGGGATCTTCCCTTCCGTGGCCTCCTTCGACAAAAAGGGTCTTCAAGGCCCGAGCCTCACGAATCATTTCCTAAGAAAATGAGGGGAGCAACGGGGATCCTCCAATTTCTATTGCCCCAAGTGAATCTCTTGGGGCGTTCTCTCCATCTTGAGGGGCCTCGAGACCAGCCCCTGCATCCGTACCCACCATTGGCTCATTTATGGTGGGAGGTAGTCTCGATCCTTGATGACTCGGGGACTTCGACCAATTCTCTTCCCGAGACTCCCTCATCACAAAATAGAATCTTTGCGACCTTCATCGATTCAGTAGCCTTTGGAGCCTCGGCGCTTTTCTTCACTCGGGCCACCAGTATGGACCCGTCGTTTTCTTCTTCCTCTTCGTCTTCATCCTTTAGATGCCAAACTGATTCTTCGATCAAAGGGATGGTGTTCTTCCTCAGCTTACGAGTCGTCTTTGTCTTAAGTGTTGGATCCTCGAAGGTAGAGGCCCTTTTTCTTTTGTTATCCTTCGCCGGTTTTCAAACCGGGGCCGAAGTCTCTTCCTTGCCAGACGAGGGCCTCATGACCGCATCTTTGCCCAGGCCTACACATAAGAGAATTAGTTAAGTATAAGAAAGTCATTTCGTTCGAATCATCGAAGGCATGGGGAAGAGGCTTACCATGATTTTTAGCCTCTCATCGGCCCTTTGATAAGTCGCGCTCGGCATATGTGGAGGTCGAAGCCAGGTCCTGTACCCAGCTCTTAAGGTTAGGAATAGCACCGGGCATCCAAGCAACCGCTACATCACAGAAAAGGATATCAGTAAGAAACAAAGGAGCAAAATAATAGGAGCTAACATTAGAATTATACTTACGCTTCATGTTCCATTCCTCGGGAAATGGCATATTCTCGGCCGGGATTAGGTCCGAAGTCTTCACTCGAACAAACCTACCCATCCAACCCCGGCCCTTGTCCTCGTCTATGCTCGAGAACATCACTTTGGTAGTCCGGCGCTGGAATTTTATTAACCCACCTCGATAGAGGCATGTGATGTACAACCTAATGAGGTGGTCGAGGGTGAAAGGCATCCCCTCACTTTGTTCACGAAGAAGAGAATCAAAATAACGATCCGCCAAAAAGAAGGATGGATTTGGCCCAGAGTTACTCGGTATTGGCGGTAAAAATTGATCACAATAGGGTCGAAGGGGCCCAATGTGAAAGGGTAAGTATACACACTTAAAAATCCTTTTACATAAGTAGTAATATCTTCTTTGCGAGCTGGGATTATCACTTTTTTGTCCTCCCAATTGCAATATTTCCTTAACTGTTTAAGATGGCCCTCGGTTATCTAACACATATACCTCGATACTGGCTCGCATCGACCGGGAACTGGCGAAACTTTGTCGATCTTAAAATTGGAGGTAAGGACACACCCCCCGGGAACACACTCCTCAAGTCGTGGCTCCACCGGTGTTTTGTCGCCGGCGAGCCGCGAAGAAGAAGCTTTTTCTTTTTGAGGAACGGTTTTTGACGTTTTCGCCATTGGGATTTGAAGATTGAAGATAGAGGAAGATGACAAGATTTGGTGTTCTAAAGAGGGATTTTTGCAGTGAAAATCACAAATTTACAGATGCACTCAGAAGATACAATAAGAACTTAGTAGATTTGGTGATTGGGGATCTGAAAGTAAAAAATGGTGAAGAGATGAGCTATTTATAAAATTGGTAATGACGGTTCAATATTAGCAGCGACCAACCATCTTCTGACACACATTTAATGCCTTGGTAACTGGACCGACGGGATAGCTATCACGTATGTCGTGGTCGGGTTCGATGCAGACGTCAGTATATATCTAATCATGCCATTGGAAAATCATGTCGTTTCTCGCCACATTCTTCCCGGGAAACGAGGGGACTATCTGTATACGGTCAAAACCGGTTTTCGACCTTCGAATGATTAGTCAAGATTGGAACGTAATGGACCGAAGGTTGACTTTATAATATCGAAATGAGATCTGAAGCCATGTTACCAAGCTCAAGTTTCGGGGACCAATTAAGTACTGAGCTCGAAGTCAATCCGAGCTCGATTCTAAATCGAACTATGATGTGAGGCGGTGCTATCGAGCTTAAGAGCCAGAGACCGATCAATATCGCGCTCTAAACCTGGAAATCGACCAACACCAAGTCCGATCAAGATTGATCCAAGAGACAAGAGTCGTTACAGCCGCATTAAGGGAGAGAATCTTGGCGGGAATTAGGGAAAAGCTAATCTATCATGGGATCCCCACTATGTATTTTTAATTATATCTAAAGTAGGATCCCTCCACTATAAGAGGGATAACTATTATTTCTGTAGAGGACCCAACATCAAGGCTTTGATACACTTTCATATTATTGATATTCACAGAGAAAAACATATTGATATTTATATTGAGATTATCCTCTTGTGAGCTTTATACATTGATTCATCTTGCTTGTTCATAAAATAGCTTTCTATTCCAATTTGGTTGGTATTTCATTCTTCATACAGTCAATACCCAGTATATTTCTACTTACTTTCCGATTTGTGCCAAGTTGTACCACGTATCCTTAGAACTACGTATAAATTCAACTCTATCCATTTTTCGGGTAAACAGTGTCGACTAGAACTTAGAGTGCAAGAAGGGATAATTTGTATATAAAGTCTAAATTTGCATCTTGCAAAATTATTTTCATCCGTTGTAGGTCCGAACTATGGCTGTCCAACGGGACGGGACGGGACGGTGGCGGGACGGGACGAAACAGGACGAAGCGGTAGGCCCATCCCATCCCGCTAACAAACGGGATGGGACGGGACGGGACGGTTTCGCGGGCCTTAAGTGGGCCTTTTTTTATTAAAAAAAATTAAGCATTAAGTTTGGCAACGGCTAGTGTTTTGACTTATTTAATAAACTTAAAAGTTAAAACGAAAATTAGAAAACTAAGTAAAGAATTATAAAATATTAAAACAAAAGACTTGTAATGAAATATTCTAGTAATTGTAATAGAGTTATAATTTATTTAATATAATTTCAAGCCATTAAGTAACTAAGTAAGAGTGTAAGACAATTCATAAAAAAAAATTCAACACTTAAAGCCTTTTATTTTATTAATAGAACTTTCAAATCTCACATACAAATATAATTCTTTTGAAGAGCACTTAATCTGCGCAACCACCTTCTAGAAAGGGTTCTGTTTGAACTAGGCCTCTTAGTAGCCAATTACAAATTATCATACTAATATTTGTAAGCTCTTATATAGTTTCATTGTAACTTATCTATAATTTCTCTCGGACATTGTTCTAGAATTGGTAATGTTAATTGATGTTCCTTATTTTCTTCATTCTCAATAAAGATATCATTGCCAAATTATTTTTGTAAAATTTTATGATCTAGTTGTTCTCCGAAATTAATATTATAGCATGCGGGGGGTTGGGAAAATAAATTTTCATCAACATGAGTTATTTCATCTATATGTTTTCTAATTCTAGGAGAAGGATTAGGATTAGGATTACTACTACTTTCACCTTTACTACTTTTTTTAAATACGCAAAATATATTTTTAGGTGCCATAATTTAAATACGAAATTAAATTAAAAAGTTAATAAAAAAATTAAACACACAAATGAAATACGAAAATAGAACACGTAAAGTAAACACAAAAATTAAGCAGTATAATGATAAGCAAAAATTATATATTAAAATTAGGAGATGGAACAAGTGTATCGTGATTAAATATTGAAACTTGAAAAAATTGCCCAAAAAATTGCTCCAAATACTTGACGAACTAATTTGAAGCTTAAAGTTGTTCCAAAAATTTGCCCAAATACTTGAAAGTTGAAACTTAGTTGATCACTTGATAAAAGGTTACCCAATGGCTATATTTAAAAAATAAAAAAATAAAAAAACAAGCTGGACAGACGGGATGGGATAAACGAAACGAAACGGTAGGCCCGTCCCATCCCGTGTACCGTTAATCATGGGACCATCCTGTTTAGAATTAAATGAGCCGGGCCGGGACGGGACCGGGATGGCCCGTCCCGTTGGACAGCCATAGTCCGAACTGTAAAGACTTTTCACATTTTTGTGAACTGCAAGGTGTGCAAGTGTAAGATACCTATAGTTATTGCAGGAAAGGCACCAGCGTCATATATCTGGCCGGTAATGTGCCATTGTGGAAATATTTTTTAACTCATAGCTGAGCTGATAGCTCCTGAGACGAATCTATGAGTATTAGAGTTCCAAACGATTTGTAAGGGACTGGCAAACTTGGGGTCTTTTATTTCCTATTTTTGCTAGATGAGTATCTGTCTGGTCAATTCATACTATTACGTTGAAAGTTTAACATTGTACTTGAAGTACCTATGGACTTCAATCTAGTTGCCGATTTATTAGAAAAAACTTACGGGTCGTTTGAATTTTTTTATTAGGCTTTCTACGACAACAAATTAAATTGACACAGCTTGTAGTATATATATATATAGTAGCGCAGCAGGACGATCATTTCTGCCTTTGAAGTCAAAATCTGTGTAGCTTTAGCATCTCAAAAATATAAACATGACACATGTATACACAACTACACAGCAGCACAAATTTCATTCTTGGGATATCAACCAGTGTTAGTTGATATCTAATTGGTAGGCAATGGCGGATCTACTCGATGGTTTATGGGTGCTTGAGCACCCATTACTTTTGGAGTCAAACATTATTACTTATATTAATAAACTAGTAATTCATATAAATATATTTTTTGAGCACCTAGTCTCACTAGAAATTTTCAAATTAAAAATAATTGAGCACCCACGATTTAAAAATTCCACCGGTGGTAGGCCATCTAAATGGTCATTTAAGGGCCTTGTTATTAGTGACCATATAACTCCCCTATATGTTCTGTGCTCCAGAAGAAAAAATAATGTTGTTGGAGAACTTATCAAATTTAAAAAGTTGACAAATATTTCGCAGAAATGATATTTTTAATATGTAGGATTATTAGTAGATAATGCTTCCAAATAAAGCATATTGTAGCAATTTATTTCCTTCAACTCCTTACATTAAAACGAGATTGTACATTATATCCTTTTTAAAACTTTCCACTAATACATTATGAAGTCAATCAAATGTACTGAATCTGGACGAATGGAAGTGTGATATCGCCACTATCTCAAATTATAAAATAAAAGTGAAAAAGAACAATTCTGAGAAGGAAGAAGAAAAATCCAAGGGTTTGGTTTCTTTGGAATATATATCACCTAATTCAGTTATTTTCTTACCTGTTAGGATCGGGAACTCGGGTAGTGCGGAATTTAGCCAAACAACGTTATAATGATAATAACAAACACAATAGAAGTTGATAATAACGGCAATTAAAGAATATAAAGAAGACACAAATTTAACGTGGTTCGGTCAAAGTGACCTACGTCCACAAGTGGAGAGAAACAATTTCACTATACCAACAAGAGTACAAAAGAGAGTACAAAATTAGAGTAAATACTCTAATTACCAAATACCCCAAGAGAATAACCTCACAAGATCACTCCAAAGAAAGGGTTCACACAAGTGTTTCCCAACACTCACTCTCTTACAAAATACTCTATAATGAAATAAAGGAGGAGAAAGAAAGACAAGAGTGAAAAACTCTTGAATTGGTATATTTTCAAATGAGGAGAAACTCCTCTATTTATAGCAAGAAATCCTTGGCCTAATAATGGATATTATGTCATGGCAAATATCATGAACCACAAATTTGTTATAATGGATATTATGTCATGGCAAATGTTATGAAAATTTGGCCATTACAAATCTCCACATTGGCCTAATTTCGGCTTATATATAGTAAATTTGCTCCACCTTCTCCGCAAAAACTCCAATGGGCAAAATCATTTTTCATAAATGCCAATCAAGTTCAGGAAAAGCTTGAACTTGGACACTGGAAGAGGTTTTGTGAACATGTCAGCAGGATTGTCTCTAGTGTTGATCTTCTGAACAGAGACTTTTCTTTCAGCAATAGTTTCTCGGGTGAAATGATACTTTATATCAATGTGCTTCGTCCTCTCATGATACATTTGATCTTTAGTCAAGTGAATGGCACTTTGACTATCACAGAAAATGGTAATACCACCTTGGTGTAAACTGAGTTCCGCAAATAGACCCTTCAACCATAAAGTTTCTTTGATCGCCTCGGTCACTGCCATATATTCTGCTTCGGTAGTAGATAAAGCTATTACATGTTGTAATGTAGCTTTCCAACTAATAGCGCAACCACCGATGCAAAATACATAGCCTGTCAGTGATCTTCTTTTGTCAAGATCACCTGCATAATCTGAGTCTACAAAACCAACCAAAGTGTTAGTATTTCTCCCAAACTCCAAACATGTGTTTGAAGTACCTCGCAAGTATTTGAGAATCCATTTCACAGCATGTCAATGTACTTTACCAGGGCAAGCCATATACCGGCTTATCACGCTCACTGCTTGTGAAATGTTTGGACGTGTACAAACCATTGCATACATAATACTGCCGACTGCACTGGAATAAGGAACTTGTGCCATGTACCTCTCTTCTTCCTCTGACTGCGGGAACTGAGCAGCTGATAACTTAAAATGAGCAGCAAGAGGGGTACTGACTGGTTTAGCATCTTTCATGCCAAACCTCACCAAGACTTTCTCTAAGTACTTCTTCTGGGTCAGAAATAGCATGTTGGCTTTTCGATCTCTTTTGATCTCCATGCCAAGGATTTTCTTAGCTGCTCCCAAATCTTTCATCTCAAATTCATTTTTCAGCTGACCTTTCAAACTGTGAATTTCTGTTAAATCCTTAGCAGCAATGAGCATGTCATTAACATATAATAATAGGTACACAAATGAACCATCATTTAACTTCCGGAAGTAAACACAACTATCATACATGCTCCTCGAATAACCATGACCCAACATAAAGGAATCGAACCTTTTATACTATTGTCTTATAGACTGCTTTAATCCGTAAAAGGATTTCTTCAACAAGCAAACATGATCTTCTTTTCCTTCAATTTCAAATCCTTCGGGTTGATGCATGTATATTTGTTCCTCAAGTTCGCCATGTAAGAAAGTTGTCTTAACATCAAGTTGTTCTAATTCCAAATCATACATGGCAACGAAGGCAAGCAAGACACGAATAGAGCTATGTTTAACAACAGGTGAGAAAATATTATTAAAATCAACTCCTTGTACCTGACTATAGCCCTTTGCAACTAATCGTACCTTATACTTCGCATCTTCAACCCCTGGAATGCCATCCTTTTTCTTGAAGACCCATTTGCAACCAATAATTCTTTTTCCTGATGGCAGCTTCACAAGAGACCAAGTATCATTCTTGTGGAGAGACTCAATTTCTTCATTCATTGCAATCAGCCACTTGGCTAAGTCAGCACCAGAAACTGCTTCTGAATATTTTGATGGTTCTCCAATTTCTTTAGTTTCCTGTGCAACTGAAAAAGCAAATGCAACATAATCTCCAAACCTTAATGGTTGTTTACCTTCTTTTCTTGGTCTATGTTTGGCTATAGAATACTCATCTTCTTCTGGTTCAACTTCAGGAGTCTCAACTTCAGGAATTTTAACTTCTATCTCAACTTCAGGAGTTTCAACTGTATTTTGCTCCAAAGTTGATGAGCTTGGCTCAGAAAGAATGCCAACCTAAATCTCCACCGGGTTCTGTGTACACTTTTCTTTATCTGTATCACAAGAACTAGAAGACTCTTTTCTAGAATATAACATAGAGGATTCATCAAAGGTTACATCTCTGCTAATTATAAATTTTGGTGCAATGGGATCAGGATACCATAGTCGGTATCCTTTCACCCCAGATGCATACCAAAGAAAAATGCACTTTTTAGCCCTTGGATCTAATTTTCCATCATTTACGTGCATGTATGCAGGGCAACCAAATATCTTTATATCAGAATAATAAGCAGGAGTACCTGACCGCATTTCCTCTGGAGTCTTAAAGTTCAAAGGTGCAGAAGGAGCTCGGTTGACAATATAACAAGCTATAGAGATAGCTTCTGCCCAAAAGACGTTTGTCAACCCAGCATTTGAAATCATGCAACGAGCCCTTTCTAAAAGAGTTCTATTCATCCTTTCTGCCACATCATTTTGCTGAGGTGTCATTCTCACAGTACGATGTCGAGCAATTCCTTCATTCTTGTAAAATTCGTTGAATTCATCATTACAAAATTTCAAGTCATTATCTGTTCTAAGCCGCTTAACCTGTTTTCCTTTTTGCTTCTCAATCAAAATTTTTCATTATTTGAAATTTAAGAAAACATCACTTTTATTTTTCAGGAAATAAACCCAAACTTTCCTTGAATAATCATCAATGAAAGTTAACATATACCTGGAACCACCTTTTGATGGGGTACGTGAAGGACCCCAAAGATCTGAATGAATGTAATCCAAAGTATTTTGTTCTATGAATCGCTGGAGATTTGAAGCTGACTCTTTTCTGTTTTCCGAACACACAATGTTCACAAAACTCCATATTTCTGGTACTTTGGCCGCATAAGAGACCTCTTTTGCTGAGGATGGAAAGACCTTTTTCACTCATATGCCCCAATCGCATATGCCACAATTTGGTGATGTCAGAATCTGATTTATCTGATATTGAAACTGCAGCAGCACCTGTAACAGTAGATCCCAAAAGAGTATACAACGTACCAAGATCTGCGTGCTTTCATGATCACAAGAGCACCATGAGAAATTTTCAGAACTCCACCTTCACCTGTGTACTTGCACCCAAGAGATTCTAGAGTGCCCAAAGAGATGAGATTTTTCTTCAAGTCAGGAACATGTCTAACATCGGTGAGAGTTCTCACCACACCATCGTGCATTTTGATTCGGACTGTACCTTTTCCAATAACTTTGCAGGCAACATTGTTGCCCATCAAGACAACTTCACCTCCAATAGATTCATATGTGGTAAATAAATCCCGACTGGGACATATATGATAAGAACAACCCGAATCTAAAATCCACTCATTGTTAAATTTGAAACTATTGTTAGTTGCTAAAAAAATAGTTCCCTCAGTCTCATCATGTAACGACCCGGCCGGTCGTTTCGAGAGTTATAACCTTGTTTTCCCTATTCCTACTTCTTTTCGTGTTATTCAGCTATATTATGTTATATCGGGTTAGTTGGTTCGAGTCCAGAAGGAACTCGGAGTGAAATGAGACACTTAGCCTCATAATTGAAAATTTTAAGTTAAAAAAGTGGACCGGATATGGACCTATATGTAAACGACCTCAGATTTGAATTTTTATGATTCCAATAGCTTCGTATGGTGATTTTGGACTTAGGAGCATGTCCGAAATATTATTTGGAAGTCCATAGAGGAATTAGGCTTGAAATGCCGAAAGTTTTAGTTTTGAGAAGTTTGACCGGGGGGTTGACTTTTTGATATCGGGTTTGGAATCCGATTCTGAAAATTGAAATACCTCTGTTATTTCATTTAGGACTTGTGTGCAAAATTTGAGGTCAATCGGACGTGATTTGATAGGTTCCGGAGTTATTTGTAGAAATTATAAATTTCAATATTCATTAGGCTTGAATTTGGGGTGTAATTCATGGTTTTAGCGTTGTTTGAGGTGATTTGAGGATTCAACTAAGTTCGTATGATGTTTTAGGACTTGTTGGTATATTTGGTTGAGGTCCCGAGGGCCTCGGGTGAGTTTCGGATGGTTAACGAATCAAAAATTGAACTAGAACAGCTGCTGCAATTTCCTTCTGTTGGAAATTGCTTCTGCACAGAAATCGAGCCCAGATGTGAGCCCAGATCGAGCTCAGGGTCGAGGGCCACGATCAAAGCCTAGATCGAGCTTAGGGTCGAGGGCCACGATCGAAGCCATGATCGAGCCCAGAGTCGAGGGCCACGATCGAAGGCATGATCGAGCCCAGGGTCGAGGGTCACGGTCGAAGGCCGGGTCGAAGACATAATCGAGAACTAAGATCGATGGGTAGGACTGAGTACCAGGATCGAGGACCTCGATCGAAGGCCAAGATCGAGGGCCAAGATCGAGGCAGAACCGAGAATGTCTGGGCAGAATTATAAAAACAGGGACTTCGTCCCGTTTTCCATTTTTGACAAATTGGAGCTTGGGGAGAGGCGATTTTTGATATATTTTCAAGGAAAACTTGAGGTAAGTCCCTTGTGATCATTTCTACTCCATAATATTGAATTATCATCGAATAATCCGACTAAATTACATGATTTTGAGGTGTAAATCAGAGATTGGAACTTAGAAATTTGGAAATAAGATTTATAGATTTGAGGGTCGAGTTGAGGTCAGATTTTGGTAAAATTGGTATGGGTAGACTCGTGGTTGAATGGGCTTTCAGATTTTTTAACTTTTGTCGAGTTCCGAGATGTGGGCCCCACAAGCGATTTTTGAGCCAATTTCGGGTTTTGGTCTAATTTTGAAGCTTTTCTTGTGGAATTCATTCCATTAGCGTATATTAATGGTATTATACTGATTGTGAATAGATTTGGAGCATTTGGAGGCAGAGTCCAGAGGCAAGAGCATTGCGAGGTAGAGATTTGACCGGTTTGAGGTAAGTAACGATTGTCAATCTAGTCCTGAGGGTATGAAACCCCGGATTTTGTATCATTCTACTATTTTTTGTGACACACATTCTAGGTGACGGGCGTATGGGCGTGCAATGTTGGGGATTTGTGACTTGGTCCGCCCCGTAGCAACTGTAAAGTTGCATACTTTGTTGAAACCATTGATACTTATATGTTTTAGAAAGATGTTCTGTAAATTGGGCTGAATGCCATGGTTGGGCCTTTCGCCAATGCTGTTAAGACCCTTAGGGGCTATTTCTTACCATCCTCTCACTGTTTTCGATTGAAAATCTATACTCAGTCATGTTTATATTTGTTTACCGCATAACTCAATTTTATGACTCTATTTTGATATATATAAATATTTTGGGCCGAATGCCCTGTTTTACGGAAACGCCCGAGGGCCTGATTTGTGAGGATGAGTGTGGATCGGGGCTGCCCGCCTGCAGCATACTTTATGACTGAGTGAGGCCGAGGGCCTGATTTGTGAGGATGAGTGTGGATCGGGGCTGCCCGCCTGCAGTATACTTTATTATTATCGCGCGTGAGTTGTCCGTGCAGATTATAGCGCTTGGGCTGAAGGAGCCTCTCCGGAGTCTGTACACACCTCTAGTGAGTACAGGTACTTACTGAGTGCGAGTGCCGAGTGCTGAGTGACTGGGAGGCAAGAGTGATTGTGAGGTATGCCCGAGTGGCAAGAGTGATTGTGAGGTATGCCCGAGTGGCACGAGTGACTGTGAGGTTTGCCCGAGGGGCTGTATATGAGTGATGTTTTGCCCGATGGGCTGTTTATGATTTTATCATTTTTTCTCACCTTTGCATTGAGCCTTCGTTAGAAAAAAAAACTATTGAAAAAATATCTTTAAATGATTTTTACTGGAACTGGGTTTAAACGAGATGTTTGATTCAAATCCTGATTTTAAAAGCATGTGGTATTTTACTGAGATTTTCTAATATGAACGGTATATGCTTTATTGCTCGTCACTACTGCTCAGTCTTTATTTATTATTGTTACTTACTGAGTTGGCATACTCACGTTACTCCCTGCACCTTGTGTGCAAATTCAGGTATAGCTGGACACGGTAGCGGTTACTGAGTGTTCTGGTTGCAGATTTTCTTGGAGATAGCAAGGTAGCTGTTTGGCGATCGCAGCCCCTGCTCTTCTCCCTCTTATCTTCCTCTAGTCGTATTTAGCTATTTTTCGGGCTGAGTTAGCCTTGATATTGTTAGATAGATTGTAGTATATGCTCATGACTAGTGATACCCCGATGTCGGGCTTTTCTTTTTCTCACTTCTATTTTTCTTTGATTTGAACTCTTTAAATGGAGGTTTTATGCTAAATAACCTTGAAATTATCTTTGAAATAAAAATATTATTTTGTTTTGGAAATGAGTCGCCTTGCCTAGTTCCACGATAGGCGTCATCACGACAGGGGTTAGTTTTGGGTCGTGACACATCAGCATCTACACTTGCTTCGGCAAAGTCAGTATTTTTGTGCTCATTTTTTTTTTTTGTATGCTTTTCTTTGTTTTTCAATTTAAAGCATTCAGAAATAATGTGACATTTCTTATGACAATATTTGCACATGACATTTCTGTATCTGGATTTTGACCTTGATTTAGGTTTCTCACTACTTGAATCTTTCTTATTGGATCTACCTCTTATGAATAAGCCTTCCCCTTGGTTCCCACTAGTTTCCCCAGTAATATCTCTATCTATTTGTTCTTTTGATTTCAAAATAGATTTGATATCTTTATAAGAGATATTATCCTTTCCATAAAGCATAGTATCTCTTATATGTTTAAACGACTAGGGTAAGGAAACAAGCAATAACACAGCTTGATCCTCATCTTTGATTTCAGCATCTATGTTACTTAAATCCATAAGAAAAGAATCAAAAGTATCAATATGAGTAAGTATAGAGGTACCTTCAGCCATACGAAAAGTGTAGAGTTTTTGCTTTAGGTAAAGCCTGTTTTCTACTCTTCTTTTCATATATAAGGTTTTAAGCTTTTCCCATATGCCTTTGGCTGAGCTTTCTACTGCAACTTCATGCAAAACCTCATTTGAAAGATTTAAAATAATACCTGTTTTTGCCTTTTTGTCTATGACGACAAACTCCTCGTCCGTCATTTTATCCGGCATCTTCTCATTTCCTTGCAGTGCCAAATCTAAGCCATCCTGAATTAGGATAGCTTCCATCTTTAATTGCCACATTCCGAAGTTTGCACTTCAATCAAATTTCTCAACATAAGACTTTGTTAGAGTCATTTTGGCTATTTAAACTAACCCGGTTAGATCTGGCTCTAATACCAATTTGTTAGGATCGGGAACCCGGGTAGTGCAGAATTTAGCCAAACAACGTTATAATGATAATAACAAAGATAATGGAAGTTGATAATAACGGCAATTAAAGAATATAAAGAGACACAAATTTAACGTGGTTCGGTCAAGGTGACCTACGTCCACAAGCGGAGAGAAGCAATTTCACTATACCAACAAGAGTACAAAAGAGAGTACAAAATTAGAGTAAATACTCTATTTACCAAATACCTCAAGAGAATAACCTCACAAGATCACTTCAAAGAAAGGGTTCACACAAGTGTTTCCCAACACTTACTCTCTTACAAAATACTCTATAATGAAATGGAGGAGAAAGAAAGACAAGAGTGAAAAGCTCTTGAATTGGTGTGTTTTCAAATGAGGAGAAACTCCTCTATTTATAGCAAGAAATCCTTGGCCTAATAATGGACATTATGTCATAGAAAATATCATGATCCACAAATTTGTTATAATTGATATTATGTCATGGCAAATGTCATGATCCACAAATTTATTATAATGGATATTATGTCACGGCAAATATCATGAAAATTTGGCCATATTACATTACCAAATGAATCCATCAATCATAATCTTTGGTAGGTTTCACACCAAAAATTCACTTTTTGAACTAAAATATACACACATCAATAGTGCAAGTTAAACAGAAGTGACCATTAATTTAATTATCACTTAATTAGATAATCAGATTAGTTTTATATGAGTAATCACGTGTACGCGCTAAACTAAGTGCAACGTGATTTCAGCTCTTTTCTGAGAGGTGGATGACGATAATGTCTGACTTTAAGACTTTTTTCTTCTGTCCAAAAGTGAAAAAGGGAAAAAAAGAAAAAAGAGGAGGCTTTTGTACAAGCATCAATTGCAAGTCATAAGTACAGCACCGGCACGCATGACTCGAGAAAATTAGAGCCCAATATTGTTGAATTACTTAATAAGATAGAATTGCTCCTCACCTCAATCCTCATGTCGTTCAGTCAGTTTAACGAAGCTCCTTTTGTCAGCAATAAACGCCTTTTGGGCCAGCCCTGCATTCATGTTGCCACCCTATAGTGGAGCCTCTTCCCTTCTACCTTTTCTCTTTTTTCCTTTATCAATTCCTTTGCTCACTTGCCCACTATTGCTTTGCTTCTTTTTTTTTCTTTCTAATTAGTCTCCATTATTTTATTGGAGACTTCCTACCTTTTACACGCACATGTATTAAATAATTTTGCCTATCAAAACTTGACAAATAAAAATAGATCATGACTTGACATTTTTTTGTTTTTGCTGGTAACTTTGCTTTCTTATAACAGCTCATCATTTCTTTCGTCGAAAAATTACCCTAAACAAAAATGATAAAACCAAAACTTTCGTTGTGTATGTAAGTTGTTGAATTCTGTTGACATAGGTTCATATATTGGATGTGACATCTTTTATATATTTTTTCACTTTCTTACTCAAAATTCTAGCTCAAAAAGAAGGAAAGAAATGGTAATTAGTTAGAGCCCCAAAAAGAGTGGTAATATTGTACGAAAGAGGCAGGAGTAAAATATTGACGGATACATTGGCAGTAAAAGGTATGGACTGATTAACTTTTTTTTTTATAATTTTATATAATGGACTGATTAACTTAATACTAATATTCTGTTGTATTAGTAAAAATAAGATATTGAGTGAGATAATATTTCTCTGTTTTTTAATTTGATAAAGCTGAGTCAACTTTAGCAGACATTGCAAGCGAAGACGAGAATGAGTGGGAAAAGGGCAAAAAGGAAGAACTTTTCTTTATTGAATAATGAATATGGAGAAAAGGTCAAATACAGTAGCTCGAAGAAATCTATAGTAATGATCTCAGGTCCCAGTGGTAGCAACCTGGCCAAAATGCGCTCAAGGACAATCATTATAGGTCATTTTCTTAACAAGTAAGCATCACTATTTAAAACATGAAAGCTGACTTGATAGAAAGTAACAACCAAGCAAGAGTTGAATGGAGATAATTCATCAAACTGTTTAGAAAAAATCCAGAAGCTAAAGTATGTCATCCTCTTACATGAAAGAGGCTGAGAAAATATCAGGCCAACAGGGTTGTTGCCCTAATCCTCTCCATATACTGCTTGAATCCCAGAACCAGCAGCCTCTTCCCAAGATCAAAAGCACTACTGCAGCTTGCCGCCATAGCTTTGCCGCCACAACAACTTCCTCTTTCTTTCCAAATACCCACTTCACTAACCATGAATCCCTCCCTTCATATCAAGAATCATTTGCCCAGTTCATCAAAACCTACCCCAAATACTCAGAAACTCGCCAAGTCGACAAAATTCGAAGTCAAGAATACTATCATCTGTCAATCTCCAATCATGTGTGCCTGGATTACATTGGCATTGGTCTCTTCTCTTACTCACAGGTTCAATCACAGCTCTCTGCACTTGTCCCTGTGACATCCTCTTCTTCTCCATCATCATCTAATGAATGTTGTGATTATCCTTTCTTTGACATATCTTGTAAGTCTGTGAATCTCAAATCTGAACTACTACATGGTGGTCATGGATCAGAATTGGAATCTAGTATCAAGAAAAAAATCATGAATTTTCTTAACATGTCTCAAAATGAATACTCAATGGTTTTTACTGCTAATAGATCATCAGCTTTCAAGCTTATAGCAGAATCTTACCCTTTCCAAACTAGTCGAAAGCTTCTTACAGTTTATGACCATGAAGAGTGAAGCATTGGAGACCATGGTCAATACATCAGAAAAAAGAGGGGCTAGCATATTGTCAGCAGAATTCAAGTGGCCACGGCTAAGAATTCACTCGGAAAAACTTAGGAAACTAATTATAAGGAAGAAGAAGAAAAAGAAATCAAAGGGATTGTTTGTGTTCCCACTACAGTCAAGAGTGACTGGAGCCAGTTACTCTTATCAGTGGATGAGTTTGGCACAGGAAAATGGTTGGCATGTCTTGCTTGATGCCTGTGCATTGGGACCAAAAGACATGGATAGCTTTGGACTTTCACTCTTCCATCCTGACTTCCTTATTTGCTCTTTCTACAAGATTTTTGGTGAAAATCCTACAGGGTTTGGATGCCTCCTTGTCAAGAAATCAGTCGTATCAATGTTGGAAGCTTCTGTTAGCGCAGGCATTGTAAGTCTTGTTCCACCAACACAGCTCTTAAATTCTCTAGATTCATCAGGCAGTGGCACAGAGCTTGAACAAAAATCCAACTTTTATACAAAGCTGGATGAACTACATATATCTGGCTCGCATTCAGCTCATGTTTCTGAAAACAGTGAGACCTCGAGGAAAGAAGAAAGAGAAGTTGCTCAAAAGGAAAAGAGCAAAGAGGAACCAGATCAATCCATTATTTCACTAGGAAACAATACTAAGCTGGACGAAAAGGAAATCTTGGAGATTCAATGCAGATGCTTGGATCATGTTGATTCGCTGGGATTGATGCAGATCGGTAACAGAAGAAGGTATCTAGTTAATTGGCTCATTAGTGCACTACTGAAACTTCAGCATCCAAATAGGTTGGACCATTTTCCTCTGGTCAGAATCTATGGACCAAAGATAAAATTTGACAGGGGGACAGCTCTGGCGTTTAATCTGTTCGACTGGAAAGGAGAAAGGGTGGAACCAATTCTCATACAGAAGCTTGCTGATCGGAACAATATTTCTCTCAGCCATGGGTTTCTTTCGCACTTGTGGTTTCTAGACAAGTATGAGGAGGAAAAGCAGAGGACTATAGAAAGAAAGAAGGGTGAAGAAAAAGATGCAGAGAGCAAAAAATCTAAAAGAACTGACTTTGGCATATCAGTAGTTACAATTGCCCTTAGCTTTCTGGCCAACTTTGAAGATGTTTACCGGCTTTGGGCATTCATAGCCCAGTTTCTTGATGCAGACTTTGTGGAGAAAGAACGGTGGAGATACAGCTCCCTGTATCAGAAAACCATCGAAGTTTAAAGCAGCAATTTTTGCCGGCAATTTTTTTTACTGTAGAAGATTTGAAGTGTGATACTTGTATTAGTCAATGTGAAATGGAAACAAATGCAGGATCTTTGTCCAGAAAATGTATGAGTCCAAACATTTGGAGAAAAAGGCACATAAGGGTCAGGACTTGGATTCACATTTTTATCATTTTTTTTTACCTTGCTTCGATTGCTAGAGCCTGTGTATTGTGAATATTTATGGATGACTAGAGAGAGCTATAATTAGTTGATAAGAACGTTGCAGGATCTAGTTGCATTTGAGAAATTTATTCTGCACAAAAATGCCTTCTCTATAAATAACTTGGATAGCAGGCCATAAATTTGCAGGAAGAGAAGTTGGTGCTATACTTTCAACAAATGAGCGCAAACATAATAACATGTAGCATATTGGCCAAATACATAGGCAGCCCTCTGAACTTGTCGCCATTTTCCATTTAAACACCTCAACTAAGGGGATAACCTATTGAACACCTAATCTTTTTAGAACTGTATCTATTAAACACATTATGCTGATATGGCATGAAGTGTGATTCTTACTCCTTTCTAAGCGCGTGAATGAAGTTGACATTGTGAGTAAAAACTGCTCATTTTGACCACAGATCTGCAAACAAAAATTTCCAGCAAAGAGTCGCCATTAAAAATGGCGTCTCCGGTCAAACAGGGCAACTTCTGAACAGACAAAAACCTCTACTTAGGTCACCTCCTCCACCCCAAAGGTCTCATCGAAATACTACCTGCCAAATAGCTCGAATCACAAAAAAGCCACAATTGCTATAGTGACAGCTACTGTTCAATTTCATTTGAAATTGCAGCAACATATTAAGCAACATATGAATTTACCAAAAAGGATGATGCTATTGCCTTTTTCTTATAACGGGGTTTGTTCTTATAGTAACGGGCAATATTAGTGTACTTTCCCATTCCACCACCCCAATTCACCACCGCCCCCAAGTTCCCTTTTCCCTTTAATTATAATGGTGTCAAATGACCAACAATATGGCTTACGAATTTAGTGCAAAGGGTATGAAGTTCAATTTTAGCACCATGGCCATCATTGTTGAATTATTGTCAAATTCCTTGGTATGCCTACTATAGTATTACTTATAGTTTTCTGTATGTGGCTCCTACCCATTTCTATGGCACATTGGACAGAGTTCCCTACGATAAAATCCGTCGGAGCTTCCTACAAAGGTAGAGAAAAGGGGAAGAAGCACTTCTTTTCGTGGTGTCTTTGTTTTCCGACATAGGGTCTCCACTCCTTAGTTGATTTTCATTTTTTAGACATAGGGTCTTCACTCCTTAGTCTCCTTACCAGTATCAGGGTACACTATTCCCTATCACATTTCCCCAACATAAGGTACACCAATCCTTAGTTGAGGCACCATTTAGACAATCAGGGCACACTCAGGACAACCACATGTAGGTGGAGGAGTGAGTGTTTCATACTCATCCCAGAGTTCCCTCAGTCGAGAGAAGTACACAGACAGAGGATACTCCTTGAGTTAAGGTAGCAATTTCCTTACGTAGGTAAGTTGCTCTAGATGCATTTACTTTGTCAAATCGTTCCCGTAGGTCTTCCCAAACAGTATAAGCATCAGAGGCATAGATGATAGTGCTAATCAAGTTTGGTGCCACTGTATTCATAATCCATGCTAACACTATTGCATTGCACCTATCTCATAGTTCATGAAGACTAACATCATATGTTAGTCTTTCTGCAGGTGCCTCAGATAAAACCTAATTTGTTTTTACCATGCAACACGATTTTCAACGATCTACTCCAAATAGAGTAATTTTCAGAACCTTGTAGCTGAATAGAGATGAGAACTGAACCTTGTGTATCGGATGGGTGAATGTACAGAGGATGATGATGGTCGACTTGATCAACTGATTGTGTGAAGGTCTGAGTGGTGAACTGATTATCAACAACTTCTTCATTAACCGACATTGTTGCAGAAATTGAAGGAGAAACTCTGAGATTTCTGAAATTGAGAAAAAATGCAGCTATTGACAGTCAATCGAGGCTCAATCGAACAAATCTCCAAACCCTAGCTTGTAAGGAGTGAGATTCAAATTGAGAATTGGCTCAATTGATCAATTTGATTTAGGAAATACAGATGAGGCTTAAGAAATCCGTCACAGCTGAGCTCTAACACTCGTTTAACCGAGCTCTGATACCATGTCACGAAGCTTTAGCTATGGCGGTGAGAAGAAGGAAATGCGAGAAAGAAGAAGGAAGCAGTTACTTCATAGTGATGCACAAAACAGAATTCATCACTGTTGTATTGATCTGAGTATCTGAGCTACTATTTATACATGTGTCTGTTATAACTAACTCAACAACTAACTATAGTATAGTGTAATACTAACTACTCTACTAACTATAGTCTAGTTAAATAGGTGGGGCCTATAGCTCTCGACATTTTTTGATTGGTCAATGATGACACATCAGCAGCGTGTGATGTACACGCACTTATTTTGTTCGTTGATTGTGTATATTGTGCTCAATAGGCACATTTATTTGTAGTTCAAGTGTCTAATAGGTCATATCCTTAGTTAAAATGTTCAAATGAAAAATTGTTATAAGTTTAAGGGTCTGTCTATGTATTTGGCCTAGCATATTCTGACATATGTAGCACAGTCATCGCACTCTTCGGTAAGATTATAAGAATGAAGCGCACCAAAAGGAACACTAAATGCTGATATAAGATGATGCTGCCTCCACGTACATACTAAAGAGTCCATCGCTGAAATACAATTAAACATCACCCTCAGAATACCATTTAATAGGATGCACAAAGAGATTACATTTAATGCAATAGAACGGGCCGTGGTACACATAAAGATGAGCTATTGTTTGAGGGGTAGGGTATCATAGGGGACAATATAATATTCATATCAAGCACCATTTCATGCAGAAAACCAAATAAGGATATACATCTACCTCTTAATTCTCGCATCTCAAATAGGTCCACTTGGGGTGGAGAGGATGGCCACCATTTGCTAGGTTCGGCTATTATCTGACTTTTAAAAGCAGAATGGTGAAGTTATTCTTATAGTAGTATGCACATGGAGAACAAAGATCGCACATTTACTCAGTTAAGTGGGATTACATTTCATCCACAAAAAAGTGCTTTAAATAGATTAAAATTTTGAATGGTGTTAATATGTTTTCAATTCAGAAATTACCATAATCACCATCCTATGTTTCCTGATTTCTCCACATAGTGATGGATAGAACAAAGTAAAAATTACCGACAAAAAACAAGCAAAAAGGATGGCAAAACTATCAAATACGAAGGAAAGATGGATATTTCAGCTTGACGCTATCCCTAATAAAAGGACCTTTAGTTTCATCCTTGAGTGCTAACGTCATGGAAAATGCAGTGAGATAAACCTAGCATCAGAAAGGTACAATTAATAACAAATTCACAAGCCACACCATCAGAATACTTTTGTGTTGATGAGGGAAAAGATAGTGGTACTACCCCAAGATTTTGTACGTTACCGAACATGGAAAATCTAGAGGATAATAAACTTTACATTAGCGGAAAATTTCTCTGCTGACTGAGAAAGATGATGCAGCTAGCATAACCAGACCATGAAACCTCAAAGGACTGACAAAGAAGATCATAAGTAGTATCCATGTTTTATCACTTGACAAAGAAACATCTTTCCTAGCATCAATTTCGCTTTCCATCCATCTTTAAGCCAAAGAAATCTAGTTTTACTCTTGAACAACTAATTTAAGCCTTCTGTGCAAGATATAAAATAGATAAAACTACCCTTTTACTTTAAGTCTCAGCTTATGCCTACAACATTCGTATATACACTTATGTAGCTCTTGGATTTGGTTTTCCTTTAATATTTGAAAACTGGCTTTTCCAAAACAATTTCAAAGTTCCCACACGTTCATTATTTGACGCAGAACTGATGTGAACTAAGTGGATGGGGGAGGATTCTACTAGTTGATCTACCTAATCATTCATCATCCTTTGAATTTTGTGATAATTGTGGTGTCCGGGTCAGCTTGCCTGCATCTCGACTAAATACACGGGATACTTGCTACCTCCCACCAGCACAGGTACCGGATAACTTTGTCCATCAAGGCTTAGACAAATAGTAAGAAATCACGTAGTGTTTTTGACTCTGCTGGGATTTGAACCTGACCCACTTCATTGACCGCTTACGAATGAATCAGACATGCCACTGGAGAGGCTTGATTCTAACTTGACTTTCAGAAAGAAATACTTTTTTAGAATAAAAGAAATACTTTTAACTACCACAGCTATTCATCAAATTACACTATCCAACTTTCTAGTATTCTACTATTGTGTGTTTGAATTGAGGTTTTCATAGAACATCGTGATTTGAATTTCAGAGATCAAAATTTACTTCCAATCCGAAGGCACTTTTTATGAGAAACGTTTCAAACAGCCCTTGCAACCAAATAAAACCGTCTTTTCTCAAAGGAAGTGTGCCGTCAATGGTAAAACCAAAAAGCACAGAGAGGATAAGTAATAGACAAAAACTTCAAGATCGACGTTGGAATCCAAACACTCTGGAAATAGCTCAACTAAATGCTTTTTTTTTCCTTTAACAAAACAGTGGAAGATTGAGTAGAAGTTTTAAGATTTTAGACTCAATTCATTACAATCCTGCTATATTCGCCTAAACGGATTTGGCGTACCTGAGAAGCAGCTCCAAGCTCCAACATAAACCTCAAATGCTTTTGACGACATTCTTCCCTAATCAGGATTCAGGAGCCCCAGAGCTTGATTCCAAGTTAGCATACGCAGACGGGTCGCCACCGAGCCCATTTCATAATATGGCTACGCTAAAAAGCTGGCCACCTTGTAAATAAATTTATATTGAAGGTCATTCAATTTTTATTTTATTTGAAGCTATTAATCTTTTTTGTAGTAAAAGATTACTCAATTTATATAATTAAAGTATTATAGCAAGTCATCAAGCTTTTTTTTAATTACTAAAGCATTAGAGGCGGTGTCACGCCCCGAACATGGGCCTCGACGTGACACAACACCCGGTGCCTGACTAATGTGATCGAGCGAACCAAATGATGGCTAAATCAACATGTGAGATCATAACATACTGAATGCGGAAGATAAACTTACACATGTTGATATACTGAAAGTCTAAATAATATAATCAAAGTGTCGAAATACTAATACAATTTCGAAACATATTTGTAGCCAACATAGCTTAACATGGAAAGCATGTGACTCTGTCTAACTGTTACTCTAGTCTACGAAGCCTCTAATGAAGTACTGAAAATACTGACAGTCTGAAAATACTGAAGACAGTAAGGTAATGATAATGCCCCGAAAGAACTGGGGGTCATCAAATAGCTGGTACGAGAATCCTAGCGCTCTGAATCGTCGACCTGTAAATCATTACCTGCATCGTGAGATGCATGCCCTGGGCGAAAGGGACGTCATTACATTTGAATTGCACTGGTATGTAAAGCAACTGAAAAAAATAACTATAAATGTTGAAACAAAGAATTGATAACTAATAACTGAAGTGATAACTAATAACTGATAATTGATAAAGGAAGTAAGGATATGAATACTCCCTTTTCTGAATGATGAACAACCTGTTTATCTTAATAAATTATAGCCTCAGGCCCAATATATATGTGCACAAGCTACGGCATCAGGCCCAAGTATATATATACATAACTACGGCCTCAGGCCTAAAATGCATAAAGCATAAACTACGGTCTCATGCCCAAATATGCATAAAGCATAAACTACGGCCTCAGGCCCAATATGCATAAAGCATATAAACTACGACCTCGGTCCCAAATATAGGTGTTCAACATTCAGGGATTTAAATTCAGGAACTGAGAATCATATTGCAATATGTGATATTGAAATACTGAATCATATTGAGTTACATGATACTGAAATACTGAATAAGACTAGACTGAGACATGTATTCTTGAGCTGATAATGAAAACTGAAACTTCAATTGTTTATGACATGATGAGTAATCTAGATTGAGACTCATGGGCATCAAACCCAAGTCAATATTGATTATGCACTGAGCTCACAACGTTCAGAATGAAAGTCATGCACAAGTTATGAAGCTAGATAATATAAGTTATGCAACTATTCAAGGAACTAGGCTTAACTATATTTCTGAGGCAAGTAGTAATGTCGTAAAAGAAACATAGTGTAGGGAGAATCATTAACATTCCCAAACATAAATAGTTAGCCTCACATACCTTGGCTTTGCCCCTTTTGAGTGTATCACAATGTTCGTCACCTCTTTCAATAGTAATCTATGGCAACATATGTCAAGAGGAACCAATATTAGCACTAATGCTCATGCTTTAGGTACTTAGATATTTTATCAAAAACTTGGTGGGCATAAAGCTTCATGGCCCTTATTAATTGTGTTTCTACACCCAACAAACCATTCTCTTGCTCCTAGCAAATTTTAAAATCTCAAATTGTTATAATCAATATCATTCTTCATCACCCATAAGATAAACAATATAATTAACCAATAATTAAAAATCAACAACCCAAACTTATAATCGTTCATGTTTTTCTGTCAAACCCATCAACTCATATCTCATGAACTAGAGTATATAAGCATTAATCCAATGCTATAATCAATTAGAAGGTGAAGACATTACCTTTTTAAAGTTCAATTCTCTTGAATTCGAGTTCTAGGGTTTCTTTTCTCAACCATGATGTCCCAATCGAATATCTAATGATTTGGAGGTTTTACCCATGTTAATAATTTGTTGGGAAATTGAAATTAACTTAGAATCACCATTAGAAATTACCTTGGATGGTGGAGGGACCTTTGAGGAGTTAGGTTTTTGAGAGCTTCCCTTTCTAAAGCATGTTTTTGTGTTTTGGGATGTGGGGGATGAAGTAGGGCTTTAAAAATGACCCCCGGTGCGCTTACACGCACCTGGACGCACAGCAGGGTAGTAGCACTACCACAAGTTCACGGCCGCGCACGGGACCATCTGGGCACACACCTGGGCGCGCATACTGCGCATTGTCCAGTAAAATGCATATAACATTTTACTCGGAAATCCGTCCGGGCTCCACAATGTATTTGTGGAAAGTTATTTCAATGGGCTACAACTTTTATGTTTTATATTTTCCCAAATGCCTTACCGATATTTACTAAATAGTGATGGAAAATAGACCTTTCATAAACTTAGTCGATTTTATCGGATCTTATGCTCCTCACTCTCCGTCTTGATTCCAAAACAACTATTTCTACCCATACTCATCCTGATAGGACTTTGCATGTCTAAAATATTAAATTAATACTCATTTAACATATCCACACCTAGTTCGAATGTACGGGGTGTTACATTATCTCCCCCTTGGGATCATTCGTCCTCGAATGATTGTTCTGACTGTAACTTCGGCTAACTTTGGACCTCAAATGGGTCTGGTGGACCATCTGAACACTGAACTTTCATGAACACTTGCGTACTAAACTGAACGAATACATGATTACCTAACTGCTGAGATACTGAACTGAATGACTATTGTATTGACGAAATATTGACCCGACTGAATACTGAAAGACATGAAGATTATAATATAAGGTCTAAATGAAAGGTTAGTTACCTTCAACATTTCTCCGAAACACCCTCCAGCTATCATAGTATATCGTAAGCCTCATAGGGCATCATAATGCACATAACATGAAATATATACGCGAATACTGCTCTGCCATGGATGCTTGAATACTGAACTAATATGGATATATGAATATTGAATTAGCACGAATATTTGAGTACTGAATTGACATCAATATCTGAGTACTAAGTTGGCAAGAATGTCTGAGTATTGGACTGACATGAATATCTGAGTACTGAATAGACATGAGTATCTGAGTACTGGAAACTTGAATGTCATAACATGACACGTGAAGTACCGGGTGTACAACCGCTAATTTTGGTGGCTACTCCAACTCATAAGCTATTTGTCCGATCTTTTGTAGGATCATATACAACGTGATATATCTGGGACTGAGCTTTTCTTTATTCCCAAATCTTATAACATCTTTCAAATGCCAAACTCTCAGAAATACCCAATCATTAACTTGAAACTCTAGGTCTCTATGTCGCACGTCCGAATAAGACTTTTGGCGAATATGAGCCGTTTTCAAACACTCTTAAATCAATTTGACTTTCTCCACAGCCTGATAGACCAAATTTGGTCCCAATAACTCTGTTTCAACTAATTAGCAATCTATACCTTCGCCCATACAGAGTCTCGCATGGTGCCATCTTGATACTAGAATGGAAACTGTTATTATGAGCAAACTCAATGAATGGTATGTGATCATCCCAATTACCTTTAACATCAAGGACATATCCTCAAGTGTCTGAATAATGCGCTCTGCCTGTCCATCTTTCTGAGGATGAAAAACTTATGCCTGATCCTTTCTAAAAGGACTTCTAAAAGTTCATTGTAAACTGAGCACCATGATATAAAATGATGGACAACAGGGTCCCATGCACTCGCAAGATTTCTTGGATATACAACTTGGTATAATCTTCTACTGAATCTGTAGTCTTCACTGGCAAGAGGTGAGCTGACTTGGTAAGTCGATCTACAATCACCCAATCAGATCATGCTTTCAAAATAAGTGAGATAATCCTGTTATAAAGTCTATATTCATAATCTCCCCTCAAGAGTATGTGTATTTTGTGGTAAAACACTAGGCTTTCTGCCGCTCGACTTTCACTTGTTGATAATTCGAAAACTTGGCCACAAAGTCTGTGACGTTCTTTTTCATGTTGGTCCACCAATAAACCTCCTTGAGATCATTTTACATCTTTGGGGGACCTTGGTGGGTAGAATACCTGGAATTATGGGATTCTAAAATGATCCTCCTCTCTAAGTCTACCTATGTCTGGAACACACAGTCCATATCGATACCTCAAAGTACCATCATCTCCCCCTTATTCAAAAGCTATCATTTTAGGCTTGTGAATCCCCTCTTTTTACTGCAACAAGTAGGGGTCATCAAATTGTTTCTCCTTCACTTCGACTACTAAGGAGGAACAAGTCATGTTCTGGACAACAACTCTACCATCTTCAGAATCCGAAAGTCGAACTTCTAGCTTGGCCAAGTGGTGAACTTCTTTCACCATAGTTCTCTTGTATGCCTCAATCATGAGTTATACTTCCCATACTTGATTATCTATATAAGGTACTTCCTGAAAACATTTACATCATTGTTGTGACCTAAATCTTTGATCAATACTCCAAAGATTAGAGTCTCGCGCAATGACACTACCCTCGTAATACACAACTGGGCATAATTATATTATTTTTTATCTCTCATGCTAACTATGCGGGTTTCAATCTCCTCCTTAGACCAAATATTAAGGTCTTGTACTTTCAGATCCTTCTCTTTGATCGGGATCCGAACAACTTTCCTTATTTTCTGCAATTCTTTGCACTTTATATCAATGCCAACTCATCTTCCGACTTACTTTTGAGCAATCTTCCTTACTAGGAAAAACTAGATTACTTACATAAACAGAAAGCTAATGTATTCACAATTATCATATACAATCTTAATGATTTAACTCTACTCACTCTGTCAATCTTGGGGAAACCTCTTTTTGATAACTCTTAAAGGCTATTCTTCTGTAGTTTGCACTCTTACTGCTAGCTGATTTTTTTTCACTATCACTGTACTTCGAGTTTAACTTAAACTCTTTGGGTTCTAACACGTGTTCGATATTTCAAACTGTCATCCATTCCCTAGAGTTAACCTAGCTAAGTGAATCAAATTTTACCTCTACTAGCTCTACTGAAATTGCTAATTCATTGTATCTACTCAAAACTTACTTACTATTCTTGTACTAACCACCTACTAGTATCATATTTTCTTGTTCTGCTTTGAATAACTAAAGTTAAGCATAAGGTTATTCCTAACTTTCATCACCATCTGACCATATTCTACGGTCGCATACTATCTTTTTTTGAACTATGTAAATGAATCACACTTAGGAAAATTTCATTTGGCTTAAAAGAAATCGGAATATCTAACCTCAAACTTTCTATACACTTCAAATCATACCAGACTATAAACATCTGTGGTAACTACTTAGTCACATAACCTAAGGGGGATACTGTCATATATTTTATCTCACCATAATAGTTGTTTCTTATAGTAATTCACTAATGTGGTACTTTCTAATTCTGATTTGAATAAATCTAAACAAATTAAAATCATTTCCTAAAATTCAATATCGGTTGCTATATGTTCTCATTTTCGTACACCATATCTTCTTAGTCATATGCATGAGTCGTGCAAAAAAATACATTATTGGTAATGACTAATATTTCTAACTCTTAGGTATTTTTCCCTTAGGCCTTTTTTCTTTCCAAAACTATATGCCCACTGCATTAAAATTCTTAACCTATTACACTATGGGGTCTGACATCTAAACTATCATCATCCAACATGTGGCTCCATTTTCAAGAATTAAAAATAAAATTGTTTCATGAGGTAAACCACATATGGATACACTACCATACACAAACTTGTCCTTTAGAGTATACCATCATCTGATAAATCACTTCATGCACCTTCCAGTGAGTCTTGGGTCTTAATACGGACCTAAAATATGTGAAGATTTTGTTATTATCACTGTCACTTACATTTTCTTTTAGCACCCATAGGCATCACTGTATACTCACAAGTCACTAGAATTTGGATACACTTAAAATTGGTGATCTAGTAACTGAATACTGGCATACTAAATAACCATAAACCTGCTAACTAAAAGACGACATAATTGGTAACTGAGGTAAACTGATAACCATAAAATATGATAAATGCTTTTGTACTTTCTGATAAGGTTATGCTCTAATCTGTACTACTATCCATTGTATCCCACTTTCAACATCCTCTCAAGTCTCATTTGTTACCAACCTGTACTCCATAGTTATACCCTAATGGGCAAATCATCCTTTATAGAACCTTGGACTTTTCTTGCTCGTCGTTTAGGCATTCGATACGTCTGGAATTCGATAGGAAGAAAAGGTTACCTATTGCTCTAAGCTTCATGGCACGATCTAGAGTAGAAATAAATGAGATAATCCTGGATGTCTTAGTATTTAATCGTTTATATGAGTGGCCGGTACACACATATAAAGGAAACTCCACTAGATACGGCTTCATAGACTCCCTAGGACTCTTGAACCTAGTGCTCTGATACCAAGCTTTGTCATGTCCCGAACTTGGGTTTGGACATAACACGACACCCGGTGCCTGACTACTGTGATCGAGCGAATGAATTGTTGGTTGAATCAACATGTGATATCATAACGTACTGAATGTGGAAGATAAACTTACACATGTTGATATACTGAAAGTCTAAATAATATAAATCAAAGTGCCCAAATACTAATACAATTCCGAAACATATTTGTAGCCAACATAGCTTAACATAAAAAGTATACGACTCTGTCTAACTATTACTCTAGTCTATGAAACCTCTAATGAAGTACTGAAAACACTAATTGTCTGAAAATACTGAAGACTATAAGGTAATGATAATGCCCCGAAAGAACTGGGGGTCACCAAATAGCTGGTACGAGAAGCCTAGCGCTCTGAATCGTCGACCTATAAATCATTACTTGCATCGTGAGATGCAGGCCCCGAGCAAAAGGGACGTCAATACATTTGAATTTCACTGGTATGTAAAAGAACTGAAAGAAATAACTATAAGTGTTGAAACTGATAATAAGCTGATAACTGAGAATTGATAATTGATAACTATTGAAACTGAAACTGAAATGATAAATCATAACTGAAAACTGATAGCTGATAATTGATAACAGATAACTGAAATGATAACTGATAACTGATAATTGATAAAGGAATTAAGGATACGAAAACTCCCTCTTCTGAATGATGAACAACCTGTTTATCTGAATAAATTATGGCCTCATGCCCAATATATATGTGCACAAGCTACAGCTTCAGGCCAAAGTATATGTATACATAACTACGGCCTCAGGCCCAAAAATGCATAAACCATAAGCTACGGCCTCAGGCTCAAACATGCATAAGGCATAAACTACGACCTCAAGCCCAATATGCATGAAGCATATAAACTACGGCCTCAGGCCCAAATATAGCTATTCAACATTCAGGGATTTAAATTTAGGAACTGAGAATCATATTGTAATATGTGATACTGAAATACTGAATCATATTGAGTTACATGATACTGGAATACTGAATAGGACTAGACTGAGACATGTATTCTTGAACTGATTATGCAAACTGAAACTTCAATTATTTATGACATGCTGAGTAATCTAGACTGAGACTCATGGGCATTAAACCCAAGTCAATATTGATTACGCACTGAGCTCACAACGTTCAGAATGAAAGTCATGTACGAGTTATGAAGCTAGATAATAGAAGTTATGCAACTATTCAAGGAACTAGGCTTAACTATATTTTTGAGGCAAGTAGTAATGTCGTAAAAGAAACATAGTGTAGGGAGAATCATTAACATTCCCAAACATAAATAGTTAGCCTCACATACCTTGGCTTTGCCCCTTTTGAGTGTATCACAATGTTCGTCACCTCTTTCAATAGTAATCTATGGCAACATATGTCAAGAGGAACCAATATTAGCACTAATGCTCATGCTTTAGGTACTTAGATATTTTATCAAAAACTTGGTGGGCATAAAGCTTCATGGCCCTTATTAATTGTGTTTCTACACCCAACAAACCATTCTCTTGCTCCTAGCAAATTTTAAAATCTCAAATTGTTATAATCAATATCATTCTTCATCACCCATAAGATAAACAATATAATTAACCAATAATTAAACATCAACAACCCAAACTTATAATCGTTCATATTTTTCTGTCAAACCCATCAACTCATATCTCATGAACTAGAGTATATAAGCATTAATCCAATGCTATAATCAATTAGAGGGTGAAGACATTACCTTTTTGAAGTTCAATCCACTTGAATTCAAGTTCTAGGGTTTCTTTTCTCAACCTTGATGTCCCAATCGAATATCTAATGATTTGGAGGGTTTACCCATGTTAATAAGGTGTTGGGGAATTGAAATTAACTTAGAATCACCATTAGAACTTACCTCGGATAGTGGAGGGACCTTTGAGGAGTTAGGTTCTTGAGAGCTTCCCTTTCTAAAGCATGTTTTTGTGTTTTGGGGTGTGGGGGACGAAATAGGGCTTTAAAAATGACCCCCGGGTGCGCTTCCGCGCACTTGAAGGCCCAACCGCGCACTTGGACGCACAGCAGGGTAGTAGCACTAACACAAGTTCACGGCCGCGCACGGGACCATCTGGGCGCACACCTGGGCGCGCATACTGCGCATTGTCCAGTAAAATGCACATAACATTTTACTCGGAAATCCGTCCGGGCTCCACAATGTATTTGTGGAAAGTTATTTCAATGGGCTACAACTTTTATGTTTTTTATTTTCCCAAATGCCTTACCGATATTTACTAAATAGTGATGGAAAATAGACCTTTCATAAACTTAGTCGATTTTATCGGATCTTATGCTCCTCACTCTCCGTCTTGATTCCAAAACAACTATTTCTACCCATACTCATCCTGATAGGACTTCACATGTCTAAAATATCAAATTAATACTCATTTAACATATCCACACCTATTTCGAATGTACGAGGTGTTACATTATCTCTCTATTAGGATCATTCATCCTCGAATGATTGTCCTGACTGTAACTTCGGCTAACTTTGGACCTCAAACGGGTCTGGTGGAAATATGTGAACACTGAACTTTCATGAACACTTGCATGCTAAACTGAACGAATACATGATTACCTAACTGCTGAGATACTGAACTGAATGACTAATGTATTAACTAAATATTGACCTGACTGAATACTGAAAGACATGGAGATTATAATATAAGGTCTAAATGCAAGGTTAGTTACCTTCAACATTTCTCTGAAATACCCTCCTGCCCTCATAGCATATTGTAAACCTCACAGGGCATCATAATGCGCATAACATGAAACATATACGTGAATACTTCTCTGCCATGGATACGTGAATACTGAACTAACATGGATATATGAATATTGAATTGGCACGAATATTTGAGTACTGAACTGACATCAATATTTTAGTACTAAGCTGGTAAGAATGTCTGAGTATTGGACTGACCTGAATATCTGAGTATTGAACATACATGAGTATCTGTGGGGGACGAAGTAGGGCTTTAATAATGAACCCCCGGGTGCGCTCCCTTGCACCTGGACACGCAGCAAGGCAATAGCACTACCACAAGTGCACAGCCGCGCACGGGACCATCTGGACGCGCACCTGGGCACGCATTCTGCGCATTGTCCAGTAAAACGCACATAACATTTTACTCAGAAATTCATTCAGGCTCCACAATATATAGTTGGAAAGATATTTCTATGGGCTACAACCTTTATGTTTTGCATTTTCCCAAATTCTTTGCCGAGTTGCACGAAATCTTGATGGAAGATAGATCTTCCATAAACTTAGTCGATTTTATCGGATCTTATGCTCCTCACTCTCTGTCTTAATTCCAAAATAACTATTTCCACCCATACTCATCCCGATAGGACTTCACATGTCTAAAATATCAAATTAATACCCATTTAACATATCAACACCTAGTCCGAATGTACGGGGTGTTACAGGCGGATCCTGCATTTATGAAGAGGTGGTCAGGTAAGACATGGTGATGCTTTAGGTCGAGGACATGGCCATTAATAGGAAGGTATGGAGGTCGAGAATTAGGGTGGTAATCGAGTATTTTTCTTATTCATACCAGTAATAGCAGTGTTATTCTTGTATTTTCTTATTTGTAGATATCTATTACTATTTGTTATTTATTTCCCTTTGATTTACTTATTGGATTGTTAGTGTTACTACTTGCTGGTACTGCTTCTTTTTTATTCTTCATTTGAGTGAAACATCTACTGGAAAGAGTCTTTCTACCTTCTTAGAGTAGAGGTAAGATCTCCATACACACTACTCATTTCAAACCCCCACTCATATGATTACATTGGGTTTATTGTTGTTGTTATTGTTGTTGGGATCAACCTTAAGATTCTTAGTATTGAACACTTTATATTTTTAACGTTATGAGTTCATATCTACTACTCCATTTGTTGCAATTATAGTAAATTTTTACACATAAATTTATGCTCGCAAAGAAAGTACTGGGTTCAGATGAATACAGTACATTCACATTGTATCCGACCCTTTAAAACTAGGGGTGGGCGTTCGGACAGTTCGGATTGGATATGAGAATTTCGGTTTGGGTTTTCGATTTTCGGATTAAAGAAATGACAATCAAAATAAGTTCGGATTGGATCAGATATTTTAAGTTCGGTTTCGGATTAATCAGTTTGGATATTATGGATTTTCGATTTTGAGCGTATAAGTTGAGATATTTTTACTTTTTACAAAAATGAATATCCAAATAAAGTACTCATGTTAAATTGCCTGAAAAGTTCCTCATTCTTGTCGCAATCATCCGAATAAAGCATTCAAGTAATAAAATTATTATTAAAAAAATACAACGAAAATATAAATAAGACCGATAAGAAAGAGCAATAGTAAACCAATTATGTCCAAATAGAAAGTATTCTAACAGTAACTTAGTAATTAATATTGAATATATAATATAATATCTAATGGGTAGAGTATTGAACTTATTACTATTGACATATGGATAATGGACTAAATATAAAGTATAAAAGTTTTGGATTTTCGGATATCCAAAAATCTGAAGTACCGATCTAATATCCAATCCGAAATCCAAAACTTTTAAAAATTTAAATCCAAAATTCAATCCGTAATCCGAAAATCCAAAATATTCGAATTTCGGTTTGGATTTCGAATTTGCCCAAACTATGCCCACCCCTATTTAAAACATCATATAATTTTACCTAAATATCATAGAAAATTACTCATGGAAGCACTACTTTTTTTAGCATGACATAATAGTGACTTTATGTGATACTAGGTCAAGTTGAGTTTTTCTTTATTGTAACCTTTAGACATAAATTAATGTGCGATGAATCTATTTGAAATCAGTGTTTTAAAATGCATTTTTGAGGCGAGTCATGGGGCAAGGTGCACCAAAAATGCCCTGAGGCGATGGTGGGGGAAAAATCTCAAGATGCGTATGCCCAGCAATTCGAGGCGTACGCCCGGGCATTGGGACACGTTTTCATAGTGAGGCGTAAGCCCAAGAAATTTTTTCAAATTAAAATAAAATTTCTTGAATAAGTCCTTAATATAATATCCAAATTCTCAAAAATTAGCTTGTAATTACTCAAAAGTCTAACAAAATTATTGAAACATTAAATTTAAAAGTCAAGACTTATTTTATTACTAGAAGCCATAATTTATTTCTCATTATCTTATCTGCTAGTGTGCTACTATCTCCCAAACGTAACGAACGGTCAATTCGTTTTTGCAAATACAAAAAAAACTCCATTCTCCTTAATAGCAGCACATTCAAAGTTCAAATTGCAGGTTACTCATCCTTTTTGTTTCTCTATGTAGAAAACTTTATTCTTTTCAACTCAAGTTACTTGTGCTTGTAAGTAACGTACAATGGATTATTTTGACTAGTTTTTATGGGGATGAAGCACATCTATATATATTTTTCTCTTATTTTATAATTTTTTCAATTTTTATGCAATTTTACCTATTTAAAAATATTTATTATAATTATATTATTTTATGAAATATTAAAAATTAAATATCATGGGGCTTACGCCCTGTGCCTCTAGGCTTACGCCTCGCCGAGGCATATGTAAAACTCCTCACCTTATGCCTTATGCCTCGGGGCTTACGCCTCGGTGAGACATATGTAAAACTTCTCGCCTTACGCCTACGCCTTTTAAAACACTGTTTGAAATTAGAAAATTTTGCAACAATCATCTCATCCTTAATGTAAATCTATGATGGCATTTTGATTATTTTAACAAAAATTATATTATCAAATACAACAATAATTCAGTATTATTTTGATATAATACTATCAAAAATGCATAACCAGTACTTATTTACAAAATCAAATTCTAACACTTGATATACCAATTACCTTCAGTCATATAAGTCAAACGAGCTCGTATTCAAGTAAGAGAAATTTTCAGAAACCACTATTGTTTAATGGCTATTAACTTCCTATAGCTACCATATACATAATTACTTCCTATAACTACTATTTAGTTGTTACGGTAGTACATTCGTTGTATTCGTGTTGCGGTAGTGTATTCATTGTACAGCATCAAAAAGCGCCTAAAAGTCAGGGCAGTCCAGCTGTACGCGCATGTATTCACATGTATTCGCGCCATGTATTCATGAATACAGCAGCAAAAAGCGCCTAAAATTAGGGCAGTCCAGTTGTACGCGCATGTATTCACATGTATTCGTGCTGCTGTATTCATGAATACAACAGTAAAAAGTGCCTAAAATCAGGCCAGTCCAGCTGTACGCGCATGTATTCACATGTATTCGTGCCATGTATTCACGAATACAGTAACGACAATCACCTTAAAAATAGGTATGTCCAGTTGTCAAATAACGGAAATAATATCAATTAGCGTGATAAACTCCTAATATAACTCAACAAAATCAATATGCCTCATTATCAACCCAATTAATTAGAATAAATTTTCAGTTGTATATAACTTTTGTATTTAGTGTGTTTCAATATTTTTTTTAATGTTGTATTTATTAGATTAAATATTTGTATTTACTGTATTCGCTATTTTATATTCAGTGTATTCAAATGTATTTGTATTAACAGTATTTTAGTTATTCCTAATATATATTATTACTGCTGTATTCAGTATATTTCATTGGTTATATTCACTATATTTCTATTTGTATTAAGTGTATTTTATTGTATTTCACTGTATTTTAAAATTAAATGTATTCACTGTTTATATTCTGTTCTATTTTAATATTTGTATTCAATGTATTTCAATGTTTATATCATGTATTCATGCATACTTTATGTATAGTATGCATGAATATAGGTGTATTCAGCTGTATTAAAAAAATACAGACCTTCGAAATACATAAACACATGTAAAAAAAATATATTTATACAAAAATACAATGTGTTTGAGTGAATTTGTATAGAATACAATGTATTTGTATCATTCTATATGACTAAATAGCAAAGAAGAGAAGAAAGTTCGTCGGAGATGGTGTTTTCCGGCCAAGACTCATTATATCTCTTCACTACCTCTTCCACTACAATTTACAATGCTTCCAATTCGACCACTTCTTCCTCTTTTCTCTCTTACTTACTGCGCTAAGAATCCCTCTTTCTCTTCAATCTCTCCGTCGCCTAAGGTATCTCCGCTTCCTTTGTTTTGATTATAGGTTTACTTTCATGTTTATGATTTAAAAATTTTTAGGCTTTCTTTCATGATTTGTTTCTTGTTCGTATATCTATGATTCGGCCTATTTTGCTCAAAGAGAGAGAGAAGAAAGAAGAAAGAAGAAAAATTCTGAGAGAGAATCATGTGTTAATTGAAAGAAAGAGAGAGGAAAAACATAAATAGCGTATTTCATGTCTTATTTCATGCCTCAATTGTAGTATATACCATAAATACTTATTTTGCTATAAAATATAAAAGGTAGTTATAGAAAATAATATTTTAAAATAATTTTGATTTATAATAAATAGGCTGTATACCTTTAAAATTGAGAAATTCTCACTTTATACCTATTAAGCCAAACCATTTACCTTTTAATACCTAGGCCCAAACTATTTACTATTCCTACCCATACGGCCCAGACTATTTACGCAGCCCACCTATTAGCGGATTCTCATACTCGGCCCAAGCTATTTCACCCAATAGCACACGCAATTAACGAATCCTATACCCACCGTCTTTAATGCCTCATTTATTTTGTTTTCGTCCTTTAACACTACAGACAGTTTCCAAATCTCCATAGCCAAACCATGAGAACTCATATTTCACCCAGATTCGAGTTTTTAATTTTTTTTTCAGATTCCATTCTATCTCTTCGTCTAATAGTAATTTCTGGGTGAAATTTTTGCTTGTGAAAGTACATTTTAGTGAAAGTGGGTTTTCAAAATCATAGAATTTTTGTGTTTTTTTTTGTACTTTTGTGGATCAATGTCTATGGGTCATTGTTTTCACTATGGGTTGGAAGCATTGTGCGCGTAGATGGTGGCGCCGTGGACAACATCATTCTTCAACCCAAGTAGCTGCTGAATCCGTTGCCTCAGTCATGGCCGGTCCTAGTTTTTCATTATTTTCTGATTCTCCGTCTGTGTTTAGTCCTAACCCTAGCAGTAGTCGTGTTGAAAACACAACTGAAAATGTAGAATTAGAGGGTGGAAAAGGCAACAATATTGATACTTCGTCAGTCGATGGAACTCCCAACCAGTCATTACCGACACAAATTCCGAACCAGTCATAGCAGGTGTTGCTATGAATGATAAGGGAAAAGGTAAAGTTGTTAAGGATTTAGAGTTAGGGGGAAGGTGACGTGAATTCGTGCCTAAAACAGAGACTCAATTAGTAAATGTTGATTGTAGCGATGATTCTCAGTTAAAGAGGAAAAAAATTGGTGTCGCACCCAAGAAGGTAATTTTCTTAAAATTAGGAGCTGTGCTTTTGAATGTATGGTACATTATTATTTTTTGATTTCCTGGTATGCTTTTGTATTATATTATAGTTATAGTCAGTTGTGTTATTTTTAAGTGAATTCTATTTCTAAAATAATTTATATGATCATGTTTTGCATTGTTGAGATTCCCTTGTGCCTATAGACATAGTGTATGTGTGTTATGTAATAGTTTTTATAGTTATAGGCAGTTGTTGGAACAACCCCGTATAACTATATACCCTGTCAGTATAGCTATATACTATACTGGTATATTGGTATCATATGCTTTTGGATCCTTTTTTAGTTGTCTTGGCTATTTGTTTTTTCTTTAATAATAGCAGTATCGTACAATATCTTGAAAATACTTTATAGTTGCACACCTTTTTGCTTTTTCTCTTTATGCCTATCTGTTATGTAATAGTAGTATAGTCATTTATAGTTGCCGGAAATTAGCCAGTAGAACTGTATACCCTGTTGGTATAGTTATATATCGTGTTGGTATCGTATGGTAGTTGTAACATTTTTGGTTGTTTTAGTTGCATTTTTAAGTGAATTCTATTTCTGAAATTATTTATATGAACATGTTTTGGAGTGTTGGGATTTCCTTGTGCCTATGGACATAGATTATAAACCAAAGGTTTGTCACGACCCTAAATCCACTAGTCGTGATGGCACCTAACCCAACCCACTAGGTAAGCCAATTAACCTCTAACCAATTCCAATAACAATTAATAAAGCGATTAAGTAAAGAAATATCCTAATCTTATATATTTTTCAAGAACTGGTAGTACAAACCATGAGCTTCTAAGAATAGAATTTACAAAGCTGAAATGAATTAAATACATAGTCTGTTTGAAAAGTACATAAACAGAGTTTCATAGACCTAAAGCTACCACGAACAAGGGGCAGCTACAACCGGGACGCAGGTACATCTTCGAATCCAGCTCCCATCAAACACATCAACATCAACAGCCAATATCTGCACGCAAGGTGCAGAAGTGTAGTATGAGTACAACCGACCCCATGTACTCAATAACTAACAAACCTAACCTTAGGTTGAAAGTAGTGACGAGCTAACAAAAAGGTCGGGTACAACACCAAAATTCCACCACAGTTCGTAACAGCATAGTACAATAACAAAAGAGTATCTCAGAAATAAAAGGCCCAGTTCATTCACAGTTTCAGAAAAATAGGCATTTCTTTTTAAGTATTTCAGTGAAAACCCAAATCTTTTACCGAAAAAGCCAAAGTACGAGTACGTTTGAAAATTGTGATTTTTCTCAAAACTCCTTTCAACAAATAGTAAGACGTTGCATTTTCAGATAGCATGAGGAAAGTATTTCTCTATGCCTACTTGTCAAGATACAGGTAAAATCATAAATGTCCCCAAAACTAGGTAGCAGAAGGGAATGCATCTCTATGCATGTATCTCACGTACGCATGTCAAATGCAATGCATCTCAATGATGAGCTTATGTACTCATACTCTCAGAGTACTCAATCTCACTGTCTCGCATTCTCTCTCACTATGCTCAATGCTCAGCACACTCAATCACTCAGCGCTGTACAATACCTGCTGCGGCGTGCAGCCCGGTCCATATATGACCATAAGGCCCATTGCGGCGTATAACCCGATCCACATATATATAGTCGACTGTGCTGAATGGTGGTGTGCAGACTCCAGAGGGGCTCCATTAACCCAAGTGCTATATTGATGCGGCGTGCATCCAGATCCAATATTATTGCGGCGTGCAACCCGATCTAATATTATTGCGGCGTGCAACCCGATCCAATAATATAATCAGTATAATATATTGCGGCATGTAGCCCGATCCCAAAATATCACTCTCACTGAGGCCCTCGGCCTCACTCAGTTATCAATCTCTCCAGTCTCACTCGCGGGATCACAATATCATGAAACTACCCCGACAAGAATGATATGATGTATCAATAAATAATATCTGAGACTGAGATATGGTATGAATGCATGGATATGATTGAGCATGAAATATCAATGAAATCAGTGAGATGTCAGTAAGAAATGACCTTTATGGGTCCAAACAGTATCGGCATAATGCCTAAGCATGACATCTAGTATGATTGGCATCTCAATTACTTTATCACATGGTGAAAACACAGATGTCAACAAAATAGGGCCACTATTCAGTGCCATGGAAACAACAGAGTCTCAATTCACATAGTGCATACCTACACGCCCGTCACCCAGCATGTGCGTCACCTCAATACCAATCACACAACACGTATTTTGGGGTTTCATACCCTCAACACTAAGATTAGAAGAGTTACTTACCTCGAACAAGCCAATACCAATGCCAAACAAGCCAAGCGGTGCTCCAAAGATGCCATCCCGCACATTCCGACCTCTAAATGGCTCGAAACTAACCTAAAACAACTCAAGTACATCAAAAAATGCTAAAGGAACCAATCCCGATCGAAAAATATCAAATCTTGAATCAAAAGCCCGAAATCGGCCAAAAGCCCAACTCGGGCCCGCACCTCGGAACCCGACAAAATTTATAAAATTCAACAACCCATTCAATTACAAGTCCAACCATACTAGTTTCACTCAATTCCGACTCCAAATCGATGTTCAAAACTCAAAAATTCATATTATGAAACTTTAAGCCAAAACCCCCAATTTCCTCTTTAAAATTCATCAACCAAAAGCTAAAATCGAAAATAGATTCATGGAATATAACCAAAACCGAGTAGAGAACACTTACACCAATTCATATGGTAAAAATTGCTCCAAAAATCGCCTCAATCCGATCTTGAAAATGTAAAAATGAAGCCAAAATTACGAACCCTTGTATATAACATTCTGCCCAGCATATCCGCATTTGCGGAAAATTCGTCGCACCTGCGACCACCGCTTTTGCGGAAACACTTCGCACCTGTGCTGCCCGGCTACCTCACCATTTCCGCTTTTGCGACTCCCTGTCCGCATCTACGCCATCGCAGGTGCGGAAATCCCATCACACCTGCGACCTCTGCTGACACCCTCCAACTCCGCACCTGAGCTCGAGCTGCCGCACTTGCGGCATCACATATGCGCCCAAATCTTCGCTTCTGCGGTCTTCCTCACCCAACACTATTCTCACATCTGCGACGCCTTTGTCGCTTCTACGGCCATCGTACCTACGCAAACTAAGTGCATGTGCGATCATACCAGAACTAGCAGCCTTCAGCTTTGCACATGAAGTGAAAATGATCCGAACCTCGTCTAAAACTCATCCGGGCCACTCGGGACCCCGTATGAATATACCAACAAGTCCAATAATATAACACGGACCTACTCGAGGCCTCAAATCACACATAACAACATTGAAATGATGAATTGCACCTTAAATCGAAATCTATGAACTTTGAACTTTCAAATTCAATAACTCGTGCCGAAACATAGCAAATCAATTCAGAATGACTTCAAATTTTGCGCATAAGTCCCAAATAACATAACGAAACTATTTCAATTCCCTGAATCACAATCCGAATCCGATATCAAAAAGTCCACTCCCGGTCAGACTTTCCAAAATTTCAACTTTCGCCATTTTAAGCAAAATTTCACTACGAACCTCCAAATCACAATCCGTACGCGCTCCTAAGTCCACAATTACCCAACGGACCTACCGGGACCATCAAAATTCCAATCCGAGGTGAAATGCTAAAAAGTCAAACTTGGTCAACTCTTCCAATTTAAAGCTTCGACAATGAAATCCATTCTTCCAATTCGATTCCGAATAACCTGAAAACCAAAACCGACGATTCACATAAGTCATATCACATCATACAGAGCTACTCATGCCCTCAAACAACCGAGCGGAGTGTAAATGCTCAAAATGATCGGTCGGGTCGTTACATCCTCCCCCGCTTAAACATACGTTCATCCTCGAACGTGCCAGGAGTTGTTCTCAAAGCCATCAAGCCGCCGTGTAACCTTGACATACACATACCTGGGGGTGATCTCACGTCACCCTATCCCATATAGGCTCGACAACACAGCATAACTGTAGTTCTTTAATTCAATCTCGCCCATAAATCTTAGAATCCACAATTTTTATAAGATCAGAATCTCGCATCTACACACTGTATAAGTCTGAACAAGTTGTACCAAGCCGCAACCATAACCCAAGATACAATCGCATGATATACCACATAACTCAAATACTCGAAGCAATGATTTCTAATCACAGTAGCTACTCAAACAACCCAATTCCGGTAATAAACCTCATGTCAAACCAAACCTCATCCTAAAACCTTCGTACACTGCCGATGATGAAAGAAACACGCGAAAACTCATAACCATTCATCAGACCAACAAGTCATGGAGCTCCCTCTCCTTCTACAAGAATTATAACTAATTTCTAAGCCGACTTCCGATATTATCCTTCCAAATAAACCACAATCAAAACCGATAGCATCCATTCTAGGTCCAATGACCTCATCTCATCCAACACGACCATTTTAGTGACATGACGCACCCATATAATCTAAAGCCACAACCCGTGTAATCCGTGCACTAATAAGCAACATTCCAAATGTACTCAATGAAGGAAAGAAATAACTCAAACGAGAGAACCGTCCCGCGAGCTCATCAAGTACCACCACCACGAAATGCTTAAACCCATCACACACCATAGAACCATAACACACGAATCTAACACAAAGGATCATATTTCCATGTAACTCTGCTGCAATGCGCGACCCTATCCAAATACTAGTCCATATGAAATATCTCAATCCACCCTGCTAAAAATCAATAACCATGCGCAATTCGACATCAAGTACTCAAAGTGCATTACCATAACCACAAAGAAGCAAATGACACCATGCCCCACAAAACCCGAAAGAACATAACTAATACGCCATCAACCAAGCAATACCCAATACTCTTCTCGCTCAAATTCCGCTATAAGGCCACAATAGAACCGCACCATGTGTGCATACATCCAACGAATCACAACCCCTCGTAGCATAGTAGAGTAACTCTTAGAACCTATCAGAACACGAATAAGCTCAACACCAACTGAATGGTACATCCCTCAACAATACCGGTATGGAGCCAACTAATCCGGCTCAGTGTAGAATACACATCCTAATTGGGCCTACCAATGGACCCCCAAACCAACTCCGGCACCCACAATTAGATAAATAAACCTCCGAAAGCCCACAATGACTGAATCATAAACATACTATCATCTGGCTAGCTTCGGCCATGACTTCACAGTCAACAACCATGAAACAATGCGCTCCTGAGAACTCCCAGTCTCCAAATCCATATAACACACGAATAACCATAGCTTATCCCAACTCTACCGCTAGAATATCTAACACATCTCTTATACACGATCATCCCACGAGGAATACTTCTAAAATTCTTCCGTGCCATATAGCAAAATTTGAATATCAGCAGTCGATCAACCAGAAGAGTGCTGCAGTACCAGTGAAGTATCCATACATCAAAACACATTGCCCCCCTAAAATGTATACTCTCATCAAGCCATACCAAATAGTAATATCATTTACCTAGTCATCTGAAACCGTCCATGCTGCCTACGAATTTTATGACCTTCCCTTCCAAACAGAACTGTGATCCCGCTCACATAAATCTCAATCCCACACAACACACCGCATATACCATGCCATCATATGAAAAATACGAGAACTTCCTAGTCCACTCCGAGTCACAAGCAACTACATACTCAATTAGCCAAGGACCTTCCATTTGATTTCATCCAGGAGAAATTCACTATACACAACATGCTCCTCACGCCACCAGGAAATATACCCCTCGAACCTTGGTAAAAGCCATTGAGTACTCTTCGAAACCCATCTGCATATAACCAAGCTATTTGAACCGAATCTCTCTAACTTAACCCAGCCACCCAGGTTGCCAAAAATCAAGAGCATTACCGCAAAACACCTGTAGAGACTAGCCACGTCATGAGTACCCAAATAACCGATCATACCCATTACTGTGCTAACCTAACCTACTACCAAGCTGTCGTACTTCTCTAAGTCCTTTTCCAAATTGCCTTCAAATTGATACTTCTCCTTGCTATAACACTACGATCCCTAACCAAAATTCACCACACAAGAGACCCTAGTATAAAACCACAATGCCCTAAGGCCGATAAGCCGCTGACTCTCCTCTTAAGCACCCCAAGGCACCACAATCGAGACACCCACTCTAAAGAGACCTTATGTGAACCTAAAACTGTTTCTTTCACCTTCTTGGTACTGAAATGCACAATCTACAATGATATAAAATACCACAAGTCTCGACACCATCCAATGCAACTCCCAGTTTCTAGCCATATATAAATCTTGAAAATTCCAAATCGCTACATATAAATCTTAAATCCATTAGAACCATTCTCGAGAGTCATTCACTCTACTCAAATCTCAATTAAACCGACCAAACGGACCGAACGACCTGTGCCCCATTAGCACACCAACACCCAAGGGAATAAAGAGTAACCCACACTCGTAAGCAACCGAGTAAATTCCTACTCCATGTACACTACATCCTTTGCGAATAACCACTCAATTATTTTATGATTCCCATATACCCATAGAGTGCAATACAACCCGTATCCAAAAATTCCTTTACCCGAGTCATCCTCGATCTCGACCTCTGCAAGTCATAACTGATTCACCAGTATACCCAGAACTGAAACCAATACGACACACAACCGTGCAAATAACTCGTCGATAGCCGACTCCCTCACTTGGCTCAAAGCCATAGAATAAAACAGTCGATAACATCACGATACCCATACTCTATTACTGCCAGAATCCCGCACTGAAATTCAACTAAATCCTTTGCAAGCCCATGTAACACAAACCATATAATACCTCAAATCGTCTACAAATCTCACATTCACCCCTTGTAATAGTCAAGCCAACTCCTACAAGCGATCCAAACTCAAATTGCAACACATATCATTCACAGGTAAAAGAGAACTCTCTACAAAACATCATAAGGACCACACAACCTCAGGGCACCTCGCAGGAGATAACCCGCCTGCTCTGCCTCAAACTGACTTCTCTTTATACCCTTCCACAGTCACGACTACTATACAATCACTTTATCTTCTTGTTTCTAAAATCATCGACAAGATATGAGAATCTACTTCACTCTACAACTAAACAATATGAGAGATCCCTCCATACACCCATAACTCGAGACCATACGCCCAAATCAAGACAAAAATCAGACACCCCATAGTCCTTGCTACATCTCAAGTAAACTCTTCTCGTCATATTCGAACAATCTGAACACATCCCGTAGTCACATCATACACACCACATAGCCATTCTATCGCTCATCGAGCCATAAATTCCACTCATAGGGACACTACCGGATGTATAAGTCCAAAAGCACGTGCTTAGACAATCAAACTCTCCGTACTCAAGCTACAGTCAAAACCCGACCTCAAGTCCTCCAGACTGGCCCATCATCAGCATGCCAAAATCACCTCTTGCACCTCAACCATGGAATCACAAGCCGTCATTGCACAGCCGATACCGAGCGCTCATGTGCGCATACGAATGCGTGGAAGGAATTCAAAGGGTTACGCTTCAAGTTGAATCAATGCCACACGATAAGGAAAGAAAGATAGGAAATATATCCTAAATGTCCTATAGCCTCTCGAAGATAGGTATGTACGTCATCATACCGATCCGCAAGACTCTACTATACACTTGCTCATGACTTGTAGAACCTATGAACATAGAGCTCTGATACCATCTTGTCACGACCCTAAATCCACTAGTCGTGATGGCACCTAACCCAACCCGCTAGGTAAACCAATTAACCTCTAACCAATTCCAATAACAATTAATAAAGCGATTAAGTAAAGAAATATCCGAATCTTATACATTTATCAAGAACTGATAGTACAAATCATGAGCTTCTAAGAATAGAATTTACAAAGCTGAAATGAATTAAATACATAATCTGTTTAAAAAGTACATAAATAGAGTTGCATACACCTAAAGCTACCACGAACAAGGGGCAGCTACAACTAGGACGCAGGTACATCTTCGAATCCACCTCCCATCGAACACAGCAACAGCAGCAGCCAAAATCTGCACGCAAGGTGCAGAAGTGTAGTGTGAGTACAACTGACCTCATGTACTCAATAAGTAACAAACCTAACCTTAGGTTGAAAGTAGTGATGAGCTAACAAAAAGGTCAGGTACAATACCATAATTCCACCATAGTTCATAACAACATAGTACAATAACAAAAGAGTATCTCGAAAATAAAAGGCTCAGTTCGTTCACAGTTCCAGAAAAATAGGCATTTCTTTTCAAGTATCTCAGTGAAAACCCAAATCTTTTACCAAAAAGCCAAAGTACGAGTAAGTTTGAAAACTGTGGTTTTTCCCAAAACTCATTTCAACAAATAGTAAGACGTTTCATTTTCAGATAGCATGAGGAAAGTACTTCTCTATGCCTATATGTCAAGATACAGGTAAAATCATAAATGTCCCCAAAACCGGATAGCAGAAGGGAATACATCTCTATGCATGTATCTCAAGTATGCATGTTAAATGCAATGCATCTAAATAATGAGCTCATGTACTCACACTCTCAGAGTACTCAATCTCACTATCTCACATTCTCTCTCACCATGCTCAATGCTCAGCACACTCAATGACTCAGTGCTATATAATACATGTTGCGGCATGCAGCCTGATCCATATATGACCACAAGGCCCGTTGCGGCTTGCAACCCGATCCACATATATATAGTCGACTGCACTGACTGGGGGTGTGCAGACTCCGGAGGGGGCTCCTTCAGCCCAAGCGCTATATTGCTACAGTGTACAGTCCGATCCAATATTATGCGGCGTGCAACCCGATCCAATATTGTTGCGGCGTGCAACCCGATCCAATAATATAATCAATATAATATACTGCGGCGTGTAGCCCGATCCAAAAATGTCACTCTCACTCAGGCCCTCGGCCTCACTCAGTCATCAATCTTGCCAGTCTCACTCACGGGCTCATAATATCATGAAACTAGCCCGACAACAATGACATGATGTATCAATAAATAACATCTAATACTGAGATATAGTATGAATGCATGGATATGACTGAGCATGAAATATTAATGAAATCAGTGAGATGTCAGTAAGAAATGACCATTATGGGTCCAAACAGTATCGACATATTGCCTAAATATGATATCTAGCATGATTGGCAGCCTAATTACTTTATCACATGGTGAAAACACAGATATCAACAAAATAGGACCACTATTTAGTGCCATGGAAACAATAGAGTCTCAATTCACATGGTGCACGCCCACACGCCCGTCACCCGGCATGTGCGTCACCTTAATACCAATCACATAATACGTATTTCGGGGATTCATACCCTCAGCACTAAGATTAGAAGAGTTACTTACCTCGAACAAGCCAATACCAATGCCGAACAAGCCAAGCGGTTCTCCAAAGATGCCATCCCGCGCGTTCCGACCTCCGAACGACTCGAAACTAACCAAAAATAACTCAAGTACATCAAACAATGCTAAAGGAACCAATCCCGATTGAAATAGATCAAATCTTGAATCAAAAGCCCGAAATCGGCCAAAAGCCCAACCCGGGCCCGCACCTCGGAAGCCGACAAAATTTAACAACCCATTCAATTACAAGTCCAACCATACTAGTTTCACTCAATTCCGACTCCAAATCGATGTTCAAAACTCAAAAATTTATTTTATGAAACTTTAGGCCAAAACCCCCCAATTTCCTCTTTAAAATTCATCAACCAAAAGCTAAAATCGAAGATAGATTCATGGAATATAACCAAAACCGAGTAGAGAACACTTACCCTAATTCATATGGTGAAAATTGCTCCAAAAATCGCCTCAATCCGAACTTGAAAATATAAAAATGAAGCCAAAACCGCGAACCCTTGTATATAACATGCTGCCCAGCATATCCGCATTTGCAAAATATTCATCGCACCTACGACCACCGCTTTTGCGGAAACACTTCGCAGCTGCGCTGCCTGACTTCCTCACCATTTCCGCTTCTGCAACTCCCTGTCCGCATCTGCGCCATTACAGGTGCGAAAATCCCATCACACCTGCGACCTCTGGTGACACCCTCCAACTCCGCACCTGCACTCGAGCTGCCGCACCTGCGACATCGCATATGCGCCCAAATCTCTACTTCTGCAGTCTTCAACACCCATCACTATTCTCCTATCTGCCACGCCTTTATCGCTTCTATGGCCATCGCACCTGCGCAAACCAACCGCAGGTGCGATCATACCAAAACTAGCAGCCTTCAGCTTTGCACATGAAGTGAAAATGATCCGAACCTCGTCCAAAACTCATCCGGGCCACTCGGGACCCCGTTCGAATATACCAACAAGTCCAATAACATAACATGGACCTACTCAAGCCTCAAATCACATATAACAACATCGAAATAATGAATTGCACCTCAAATCGAAATCTATGAACTTTGAACTTTTAAATTCAAGAACTCGTGTCGAAACATAGCAAATCAATCTGGAATGATTTCAAATTTTGCGCACAAGTCCCAAATAACTTAACGAAGCTATTCCAATTCCCTGAATCACAATCCAAATCCGATATCAAAAATTTCTGTCCCGGTCAAACTTTTTAAAATTTCAACTTTCGCCATTTTAAGCTAAATTCCACTACGGAGCCCCAAATCACAATCCAGACGCGCTCCTAAGTCCAAAATCACCCAACGGACCTACCGGGACCATCAAAATTCCAATCCGAGGTGAAATACTAAAAAGTCAAACTTGGTCAACTCTTCCAATTTAAAGTTTCGACAATTAAATCCATTCTTCCAATTCGATTCCGAATAACCTGAAAATCAAAACCGACGATTCACATAAGTCATATTACATCAGACGGAGCTACTCATGCCCTCAAACAACATAGCGAAGTGTAAATACTCAAAATAATCGGTCGGGTCGTTACAAGGTTGATTGGGATACCAACTGCCATGTTATTCGTCTGTTGAAAGATAAATTATCAAAGACGCAACTTCGGATGTTTAAGAAAACATGCTTTGGATATTTTTTGGATCTCCCACCAGTTATTGTGCAGATTCGGGTTATGCACCATTTGCTTATTAGAGAAGTGCATCATAAGGTGAAAAATGAGATACAGTTTGTAGTGAGTAATTCTAGGTTGTGCTTTGGTTTGGGTGAATTTTCACTTGTTACTGGGCTGAAAAGTAAGGGTGATACAAGTATAGAGAGCGTAGAAGAGAATAGGTTGATTTCAAAATATTTTGGGACTGCATCTGTGACATTGGCCCAAATAATAGACTGTTTTACGAAGAAGAAATGGGAAACAGATAATGATGCGTTGATGATAGCATTTCTTTATTATGTGAACAACTTCTTACTTTCTCTACTAGAAAAAAAGGTTATTTCACGGTCTTACATTGACTTGGTTAAGTACGGTGATTTTAATAATTATCCCTGGGGTATAGATGTTTATAACGCTACAATCGACTCTTGTTCCAAAAAGTTGCAAAATAAGCCTTCTTTTTATAGACTCGGTGGCTTCCTGTTGGCTTTACAGATTTGGTTGTATGAATGTTGCCTAAGTTTGGATGGTCACTTTGCTGATCATATTGGAAATAAACTTCCACGAATTTTGAATTGGGTAGTCATGGGTCAAATACATAATGAGCGAGTTGCTTTGCGAATGTTTAGCTTGCAACGAGAGCATGTAATTTTATCATATTTTTATTGCCTCTCTTAATGTTTGGTACAATAGTTTAGTCACGGGTGGTTGTAGCAATATCCTAGATCAATGATATATTCTGTTGGTATATATGTATACCAGAGCAATGATATACTCTGTTGGTATACATGTATACCATATTGATATCATATGGTAATAGGGATCTTTTCTGCTACTTATACTTTTATTGCTACTTATACTTTTAATTTTCTCATACTTTTATTGTATCTTTTAATATTTTGGTACAGTAGTTTAGTCACAGGTAGTTGTAGCAATATCCCCATATCAATGATATACTCTGTTGGTATACATGTATACCATATTGATATCATATGGTAATAGGGATCTTTTCTGCTACTTATACTTTTAATTTTCTCATACTTTTATTGCATCTTTTAACGTTTTGGTATAGTAATTTAGTCACAGGTAGTTGTAGCAATATCCTAGATCAATGATATATTCTGTTGGTATATATGTATACCATATTGGTATCATATGGTAATATGGATCTTTTATCTTTCCATGTTTTATTATCATTTCTATTTCTAACTAGTATGCTTAATATTTGCATCTAAAGAACACCACCCCAACTGATGCTGAGAAGCAACTATTTGATGTGCGTGGTCTAAACTTTGAAATTGAAGTTGATTGCACTGACAGTCAGCCTGATAGCTTTCAGGTTTTTGGCACTCAATTGCCAAAGACATAAAGTATGCATCAAAGTACTGGAGATGATTCCGAACCTACCAATGCTGAGGTAATGAAGGAGTTACAAGGTTTGAAGCTTTTTGTAGAGACTAAGTTTGAGGAGATGCTTGCAGCTATTGGTAGGCAGTCAATGAAACCAGAGGGAAATTCAGCGGTATTGATCTTTTATATAACATAATGCTATAGTACTGTTACACCCCATATTTCGTACGTGAAAGTACACCATAAATAAATTAATGGAAGTTCGAGAATGAGATTATTTTGAGATTATAAGCAGTATGTTATTTCAAATAAATGATGAGTAAATTCGTAAAGGTGAGAGGGGAAGCAAGTCAAAGAAAATAAATTTTCGTCCAAGTTTGACATATTGGGATAAAATACGGCCCGAGCTAAAATACTCGGTATTTATGGACTAGTGCCATACAAGGTACTACATGACCATGATAGTAAGATGTATAAGGTATGTGAAAAGTGAGTAGTATTTTAAGTAAGTGAAAATAATTCCTAATTATGTGGGTAATTGATTAATTATTGGATAATGGGATATTACCTAGTTAATTAATAATTAGTGGTGGATTAATTGAAGTCTTTGAATAAAGACTAAAGGAAAAAACAAACGTGGCAGCCCCTTGAAACACATTAAGTGACTCATAATTAGGTATGAAAGGTGGCCATTTAAATGTTTGGGTGTCATCTTTATTTGGAAGTGGGGCTAAGATTAGTGGCATTCAAGGGGTGACGGTTTGTCCATCACTACCAATTCAAAAGGATACTACAAATTATTTGACAAGATACACCATATTGGTCTCAAATGGGAACTTAAAGGTCAGCGGGAAGGAGACAACGGTGAGAAAGTTTTTGACTAAAAAATATCTTTGTTTGGTGTTTGTTTCGTATAAGTAGTGCAGCGCCATCTTCAGATTCCAACGAGATTTCTTAGCACCGTAGCACCGTAAATTATACGAATTTTCCCCTACTCCGGGTATGTTAAGGCTAAACTCTTCCTTCATTTTGTATGATCTCATATTTACACAAGTTTGATAACGAGGCATAAAGAAAAATTCATATCCCGGAATTTACGTATATTTTCCTAGTCTTGTAAGTTACAATATTCTCTGTATCGGGACTTCATATTCAATTGAGTATTTTTCCTTTCCAGTCAAGAGAGCAGAGAGCCTATATATACAGTATTACAGTATTTTCATTACCACCGAGCTATAATCGATGGGCAGGCCCCTATTGGGCAACCTCTGATCAGATGGTAAGTTATATACCGAGCCTACTGTGGCCGAGCGCCTATGAGCAAGACCAGTTGGTCGAGATACAGAGCCTAGTCTGGCCGAGCACCTATGAGCGACCCTACTACGGCAGAGCAGTTATATATATATGTACCGAACCTTATAAGGCCGAACAACTATTTTACTTACTATTGAGAGAGTTGAGTCAGTATCAGCAGGTAAGCATATCTTCAGATTATCTTTGACTCCCAGTTACTTTCAGTTATTCTATTATCAATTCAGTTTCAGCTTTCAGTATATTGCCTTACATACTCGGTACCTTATTTTGTACTAACGTCCCTTTTTTGGGGCGCTGCATTTTATGCGTGCAGGTTCAGACAGACAGACGGGTAGACCTCCTCATTAAGTATTGCCCGAGTTTAGCTTGATCGGTAAGCTCCATGCCTTTCAGAGTTGCCGGGTCTAGAGCTTTATGTACATCTTGTGTATATATGTATATATGTTATGAGTAGGTCAGGGAGCTGTTTCGATTGCAGTATATCCACCAGTAGAAGCTTGCAGACATATCCTGTCAGTTAGTGCAGCATGTTGGGCTTGTAGGCCTTGTATGTATATTTGGTTGGTTTGTCAGCTTTAGTAATTATGACGGCCTTGTCGGCCCAGCTTTATATTGATATTTAGTCAGCATTCGCAGTTATCTTGCAATGGGGCCCATGGCCAAAGTATGACATCATATGTTCAGAGTCCCTTAGTCGCAAGTTGGTATGCAAGGATAGGTGAGGCACCGGGTGCCGGTCCCGCCCCAGGTTCGGGGCGTGACAAATTGGTATCAGAGCATTTCTGTCCTAGGGAGTCTACAAGTTGTGTCTAGTAGAGTCTTGTTTATGGGTGTGTTGTGCACCACACTTATAAGCAAGAGGCTACAGGGTATTTAGGACTGTCACTCTTTCTTCTTACTCAAGATCGTGTTGTAGAGCTCAGTTGTAAGAATTCAAACTATTAAACTCTATTTTATACATAATAAAGCGATACCTACATCCAAAAAGATGGTTGGTAAGAGATATGGCTATAGAAGTGTTGAGTTAGAGGAACTCCACTTTGTATCATGCTTATGATAAGTAAATGTGAGGTTTTCAGCAGATCATGTGGGTACTGAAAGGTGTAAGCTTCTTGATAAGGATCCCTAAGGCAAAAAATAATAATAATATTTCTCCACTCGTATGGTAAAAAGCAATGAAAGAATCAGAAGATACAAGTTTCGACAGGTAAAGAAGGGTATGAGGTACCTAATTAGTAGAGATGAACATTATCTACAATTCAAGAATAGAGATATAAGCATTTTGAGTTACCTTTATTAATAACAGAGGTATGTACAATTGGCCGCACCCGTCTCAGTTATGCCCTATGGGGGATAACAGGTGTAGTTTAAGAAAAGGATGGAACATCAGGATTCGGCTGGGGTTAGAGTAAACCAAAATGTGAATGGATTATTTGCGTTAGTTGACATTTTCGAAGGATATTACAAATGTGCTAATAGATCTTCTTGTGAGACACCCAGGTGATACACTCTAGAATATTACGATTAGATATGAATACTAGCATGATCAAAAATTTTGAAGATAGGCACTGAAAGCCTGGAAGGGATAAATATTACCTTAATGTGACTCTCGTCCCTAGTAGAGAAGGGATGTTGAGCAACCTGAAGAGCCGATGAATGAAGCAAGGAGAGCTAAAAGCGAAATAATGTCTTATTGACGTTTTCACAAGAAAGGGATAGGTAGGAATATTAGCAGAGTAATGAGAAGAGAGATAAGGAAGAATTATGAGTGAGATGTGATACATGGATGACAATGGTAGAGTGTTACAGAATCTATAGTCAAATGAAGAAAGAGACGAGAGGTGATGGGCCTTAAGACAACAAAAGAGTATAGGCCATACAGTCACATCCTCATTTCGAGAAATAAGTTCGCAACTCTAACATGATTAACAGAAGGAAAAGTTAGACCCTAGAGTAATAGAAATTAGTATGGACTGGTGAACAAGATAAACTAAAAATGAATTAGAGACTAACTGATTTGGTAATAGTCAGCATCATGAGAATTTTAGATTACGTTCCGGCGATAATAGAATGGACAACAGAAGAAGATCCATGATGAATTCAGAGAATGGTCACTCAGGAAGACGCTTCCCTAAATCAAGCAATGTGAGCAAAGTTAAGCTTAAGGGACTGTATATGCCAGTTACGCTAAGTGTCACCATCGCGAGTAAGGAATTTTGTTATCCTTGGTACAGAAGGATTACCGCAAGGCGAGTAAGGGTCATTGATGATGTGAAAGGACGCCAAAGATGAAGAGGAAAAACATCTATAGGCAGGTCGTCGTAGCTCCAACTCTTAGTACTCCCCTAAAAGGGAGAATATATAATGATGTGGCATTAAGTTAGAATTAAGTGGATCTAGTAACTATGGAATGATAAAGAAAGAATGCGATAAAAATAAGAAAGGGGTGAGATTGCATTTATTCAAATGTTATAGATATGCTATGATTCCAGAACATTATATAAGCACGACGTCAAGAAAAAGAAGTAAGCGTTCCTTCCCGAGATGTTATTAATAGATAAGGAGCCAGTACGTAAGGTAAGTTAAGACAAAGGAAATAACCCAAGAAAGATTACGTGGAATATGGATATGAGAATGGGCCAACGAGTAGTTAGTAATTGATTCAGGAAGAGCCTAGTCATTACTAGACAAGAGGTTACAGACAAATAAGCAAATCATGCAAGATAAATATAGTAAACCCCAACATGGAGAATTCAGCCTCGCAGTAATGTCATTATAATACTTGAGATATATTCAAATAAGAGTCGAGGTAGTTAAGGATACCGTATGAATATTACGGGGATAAAAGAGAGTGCCACTGGGAAGACAGTCAAAATATCAGTTCAGAAACAACCCTACAAGCACAAGGGCATGGAGGTAAGCAACTACGGATAATTATAGGCAAAGATGGACATCAAAAGGTCTGCAATAAGCTCATAGCTTTACAAAAGTCAAGGGTTCTCCCTAAATACCACAATAAAAGACTAGCTGAGGGAATAAGGGAGAAGTCTTCAACCTAAGCACAAGGACCTAGAGATTAAATGGTCGTGTGACAATAGTCTCATAACAACATTGTAAGCACTCTAAAGGAAAGTGGCACCTACAGTGGCTAATGAAGGGGAAGTAAAATTAAAAGTAATATTCGAGATCATATGAGTTGCACGAAAACTCCGGCATGCGTGGGAACTAAGATAAGCTAAGTGTGCACGCAACAAGGGGGCAGAAAGACTAGGAAAAGTGATAGCTTATGTTAAAGAAAGCTAAGAAGGAACAAAAGGAATTATTCGATCAATGATCCCGAGTTAGTTACGTTATGAACGCACTTAAGAGTTCGGAGTATAAGCCATGCAGCATATATGTTGACAATGATACAGTCGTAGAAGACTCCGGTATAAGTTAAAAGAAAGAATTGAGTCCAGGTCATAGACAAAGGATTAAATTGTTAGAAGATTGTATCTTGAATATTCCATAGCGTCCATGAAGGGCTAAAGTAATACCATAAGCCGCAGATCGGAAGATGGCTTAAGCCTACATAAAGGTTGATCAGAAGGAAGAGGAAACTAAATAGTTACATCAACGAAGTAATTCAGAAGTCTGATTATTAGACCAAGAAAATTATAGAAATCGCGATTGAGAATATTGCAGAATTACTCTTAATATCAGAGGTACAAGAGAGATAGTACAATAACCATATTCTATAACAGATCTACGATAAAGCCAGTTAGAAGAAGTACCAGCCTCATAAGAAGTCAGTATGAAGCTCCCACCGAATTGTGTATGCCCAGAGGTGCAAATATTATAATAAAGCTTCAAGTTGTGAACATGAATTATACCTATGTGGAAGGGAGGTTATGAAAGAGATAGAAGATACGATGCAAGATTTTAAGATAAGAAAGATAAAGGGGAACAACATACGAGATACTCAAATGTAGAAGCTTATGAATAGTCCATACTGCGGATAAAAGGCTAGAAGCACGGGGATTCAGTATCCAGGAGATAGCAGCGTCGTCAGTGGCATACCTTCCAGCCTATGGTTTCTAAGTACCGAAAGGTCTAATTAGAGGGTAAAAGAAAAGTTAGAGACGATACGATGTCTCGCTTGATGTCCCAAAAAAGCATAAGGAAATTAGTCGCAAGCTAAAGTACGGTAAAATGACAGGTTTTAGGAAGACAGGGTAAATATAAGAAGGGGCGAGTGAGGAGTTGACAGGAAATGTATAAGTCCTCGGAATTAACCCCAGGAAAACAAAGGGAGCTGATGGTTCCTCTAAGTTATATAAAGCTCAGTATTGCCTGAACAAACTCAAAGGAGTCTAAGACTAGTAGCATTTAGAAAAGATGGAATGTTGCCCTGGTAGTAGAATGAGGGTGTGATTGTGATGGATAAAGGATGACGTTTGGGCCTTCGATTGAGTAATGGCTTGAAGAGGATTTCATGAATTGTAAGGGACTAAAATACCCATATAAGGTGAGTCACATTGGGATGCTATAAAGTACAGTTATGGAAGCATAGTATCACTCCTAGGTAGAACAATCTAATTACTCCAGATGTCCCCGATGAGACGTGGGCCCTAGCGACAATGTATTACGTAAGAAGTTTCAAGTTTTCAAGTAGTGGATTATAGATCAACATTGAGGTGAATCAACAATGAACTGATACAAGTTACAAAGTATGACATGAGATTAGGCCATCATTATTAAGATTAACGGTAATGAAGAAGCATTAAAGGACTGAGATTTATACCTATAGGATAAGCAACAAAAGTAATCTGGAGTTTGGTAGCATACCTCAATAACGATAAATTGAAGTAAGAGTTATGGTATAGTATGACCTACTTTGATGCAGTAAAGTCATACGAAGAGATAGATGGGTCTATGAAATAAGGTATAGCAATATTCGTAAGTTCAACAAAGTACCGAGCGAAGAACTTCAGTATACCTATAGATGCCCAGAGGGACATCTTGTCAAGCTCTGTATATGTTTACAAAGTGAAGTCCTAGAGATTAACTAAAAGACGGAGGAAAAAGGAGAGAAGAGTCGCATAGGCGCACTTACAAGGTCGGAATCGTACAAGCTACGTGAAAGAAGGTAGCAACAGTTATGGGATTGGAAGGATTCCGATCACAATTCGTGGCGTGAGAAAGAGGCCTAAAGGGGGGAATGCCCTGGCCTTTGAATTTATTCACAGAACAATTGCCTAAATGGCAATGAGATTATTAAGGTATTCACAAAAGCTATAAGTTATGAAAATGATAAGTGCATCAGTCAACATTCGAGAATGAATGTTCCGAAGGGGGAATGATGTTACACCTCATATGTCGTACGTGAAAGTACGCCATAAATAAATTAATGGAAGTTCGGGAATGGGATTATTTTGAGATTATAAGCATTATGCTATTTCAAATAAATTATGAGTAAATTCGTAAAGGTGAGAGGGGAAGCAAGTCAAAGAAAATGAATTTTCGTCCAAGTTTGACATGTTGGGATAAAATACGACCCGAGCTAAAATACTCAGTATTTATGGATTAGTGCCATACAAGGTACCACATGACCATGATAGTAAGATGTATAAGATATGTGAAAAGTGAGTAGTATTTTAAGTAAGTGAAAATAATTCTTAATTATGTGGGTAATGGGACATTACCTAGTTAATTAATAATTAGTGGTGGATTAATTGAAGTTTTTGGATAAAGACTAAAGAAAAAAACAATGTGGCAGCCCCTTGAAACACATTAAGTGACTCATAATTAGGCATGAAAGGTGGTCATTTAAATGCTTGGGTGTCATCTTTATTTGGAAGTGGGGCTAAGATTAGTGGCATTCAAGGGGTGACGGTTTGTCCATCACTACCAATTCAAAAGGATACTACAAAATATTTGGCAAGATACACCATATTGGTATCAAATGGGAACTTAGAGGTCAGGGGGAAGGAGACAACAGTGAGAAAGTTTTTGACTAAAAAATATCTTTGTTTGGTGTTTGTTTCGTATAAATAGTGCAGCGCTATCTTTAGATTCCAACGAAATTTCTTAGCACCGTAGCAACGTGAGATTTTGCGACTCTAAAGGAGTACAGTGCAACCTTTTCAAGAATATTATACAAATTTTTTCCTACTCCAGGTATGTTAAGGCTAAGCTCTTCCTTCATTTTGCATGATCTCGTATTTACACAAGTTTGATAACGAGGTATAAAGAAAAATTCATATCCAGGAATTTACTTTCTTGTCTTGTAAGTTACAATATTCTCCGTATCGGGACTTCATATTCAATTGAGTATTTTTCCTTCTTCCAGTCAAGAGAGCAGAGAGCCTATATATACAGTATTACAGTATTTTCATTACCATCGAGCTATAATCAATGGGTAGGCCTCTATTGGGCAACCTCTGATCAGATGGTAAGTTATATACTCAGCCTACTCTAGCCGAGCGCCTATGAGCGAGCCCAGTTGGTCGAGATACAGAGTCTAGTATGGCCGAGCGCCTATGAGCGAGCCTACTATGGCAGAGCAGTTATATATATATATATGTACCGAGCCTTATAAGGCCGGATAGCTATTTTACTTACTATTGAGAGATTTGAGTCAGTATCAGTAGGTAAACATATCTTCAGATTATCTTTGACTCCCAGTTACTTTCAGTAATTATATTATCAGTTCAGTTTCAGCTTTCAATATATTGCCTTATATACTCGGTATATTATTTTGTACTAACGTCCTTTTTTCTGGGGGCGCTGCATTTTATGCGTGTAGGTTCAGACAGACAGACGGGTAGACCTCCTCATTAAGTATTGCCCGAGTTCAGCTTGATCGGTAAGATCCATGCCTTTCGGAGTTGCCGGGTCTAGAGCTTTATGTACATCTTGTGTATATATGTATATATGTTATGAGTAGGTCTGGGATCTGTTCCGATCGCAGTATATCTACCAGTAGAGGCTTGTAGACATATCTCGTCAGTTAGTGCAGCATGTTGGGCTTGTAGGCCTTGTATGTATATTTGGCTGGTTTGTCAGTTTTAGTAATTATGACGGCCTTGTCGCCCCAGCTTTATATTGATATTTAGTCAGCATTTGCAGTTATCTTGCAATGGGGCCCATGGCCAAAGTATGATATCATATGTTCAGAATCCCTTAGTCACAAGTTGGTACGCAAGGATAGGTGAGGCACCGGGTGCCGGTCTCGCCCCCAGGTTTGGGGCGTGACAAGTATATTGTTTAAAGATGCAATATATGCTTATAGGATACTATTCCATTCTTTACTTTTAGTGCACATAGTATTCTTGTAATATACATAATAATAATATTATTAATTTCTCATTTTCAGCATATTCAATAGGATAATGATCCTTACTTTTGTGAGATGCATAATGATTATGACCAAGTTGAAAGGGGTGACGGTGGGAATGTGTCACGACCCAAATTCCATTAAAGGTCGTGATGGTGCCTAACACCGCTGTCAGGCCAGCCAACAATAATTGATTAACTTAATTACTCATTTTAGTATTTATGAAATCATAAGTTCCTTCAATTAAATAGTAAGAGATAGACTTTACAAAGTAAATGATAGTATTTTCACAACTACAATACTGAACAATCCATAATCACCCCCAAAACCCGGTGTCACAAGTACATGAGCATCAACTAGGAAATATATTAGAAATACAACATCTGTCTGAAAGTACAATTAGACAGGAGAGGGTATATGTCACGACCCAAAATCTAACCATGGTCGTGATGGCGTCTATCGTGTTACAAGGCAAGCCTACTTCCCAAAATATTTCTACTAAACCGATTATAAGAATTTAATAAAATATTTCAATATTTGAATTTCTCATAAACTAAATCAACTCTAAATATAATTTTTAAAAATACGAAAACGAGCCCCAAACTTAGGGATGTCACTAAGTCATGAGCGTCTAAATCTATGAACTAAGAAATGAAACTGTCTAACTAACAATACAATCCAAAAGAAGAAATGATAAAAGGAGTAACAAGGTCCTGCGGACGCTAGCAGCTACCTTGCAATCTCCACAGATAACCGGCCTGAACTCAACGAACACCGTACTCTAACTCACCTGAATCTGCACATAAAGTGAAGGGTGTAGTATGAGTACAATCACCTCAGCAAGTAACAGAAATAACTAAGGAACCGAGCAATAGTGACGAGCTAAGTAAAAAAGTCCAATTATTTATTTTTTACTATTTAAAAAAAATAGAAATAAATAGGTAAATTCCATAACTCAGTAAATGCCGCAAAGAAGTTTAATAGATAAATGCAGCAACAACACAAATAAATAAAACCTCACAGCAGTGTCACTCCATCACTCATCACTCGTACTCAACACTCAATACTCAAAACACTCAACACTCTGCGCTCACTGGGGGTGTGTACAGACTCCGGAGGGGCTCCCAAAGCCCAAACACTAAGCACGGACAACTCATGTGCCATCATATCAATACATGAATCTGCACGGTCAACTCACGTGCTACGCGGACAACTCACGCGCTATGATATCAAGACCTGGACTTGCACGGTCAACTCACGTGCTATGCGGACAACTCACGCGCTATGGTATTAATATCCTCACAACCAGGCCCTTGGCCTCACTCAATCATATACCTCACTAGCCTCATCATCACCAACAAATAAGGGAACACAACCCACATCAAGTATCACCGCATATTAGCAAATAATAGAGACTGAGGTAAACATGTACAATAATTTCTAGGACTGAGTACAAATAATGTGAGCACGAATAAAGCCTAAGCATGATCTCAAACATGAAGGCAAACAAGTTCAACAACAATAAACACATAACCATAGATAATAGCCATTAGGCCTCACAGCATCACGGGATGGACCAAGTCTCAATCCCTCGCGGTGCATACCCACACGCCCGTCATCTAGCGTGGGTATCACTTCCAAACAATCACGTAATTTTAAATCTCCGGGTTTATACACTCAAAGCCAAAGTTAAAACTGTTACTTACCTTAACAGCATAAAAATCCTACTCCGGGATGCCCTCGTCTCTTTACTCGGTCATTAAAAGCTCCGAATCTATCCATAATCCGAATAATACTATCAACATAGGCTAAAGAATCGAATTCCAACAGAAAAACTACATAAATAGGCCAAAAATTCGAAATCAGCCAAAACCCGCCCCCCGAGCCCACATCTCGAAAGCAGTCAAAAATGGCAGAATAATAATCCTCGTCCTCTCCCGAGTCTAACCATATAAAATTCATCTAATTCCGACATCAACTCGACCCTCAAATCTTCAATTAAAGTCTTGAAGATTTCTACCATTTTCAACCCAATCTATAATCATTTGAACTCAACAATCTTTCCATAAACCTTATTGATATGTATAAATGATACTATTACACCCAAGAATCATACTCTTAATCACCCATCTTTACCCAAACTCGAAATTGAAGACTAGGGGTTAGAATCTTACCTCTTGGGTGAAGATCTTGTGATATTTCCTTGTTGGATTTCAAAGATTGAATAAGATCTTGATGAACAAAGCACTTGAGCTTCTTCCTCTCTCTAGAACACTCTCCCTTCTCTCTAAAAAATGTCAGATTTTTGCTCCAAAATGAGTCCCAAATCCTATTCATCAAAATGGGTTCGGGTTATGAAAATAGAAAAATTAACCCTCCGAAAGCAGGTCTGCGGTCGCATAATGGACCGCAGAATGGGTATGCGGGTCGCAAAATGCACCGCAAAATCGATGCCCAGAAATGGGCTTCACTGGATAGGTTTGCAACCATTTTGCGGTCGCAAAACTACTTCTGCGATCGCATAATTGGTCGCAGAATCGTATTTTTCCAGACTTTGGTAATTTGGTCATAGCTTCTTGTAGAAATGTCCAAATGATGAACGATTTGAAGATTTGGAAACTAGACACATGACCTTTCTTTTGATAGGTAATACACCATATAACACTTCGTATCATGAGATTTATGCTCATTTGAAGTTAGGTCTTGTGCGAACTTGCTTGAAACTTTAGTCTTATGAAATTTCCAACTTCCAAACTTCTCGTTAACCATCCGAAATCATCCCGAGCCCCTCGAAACCTAAACCAATATTTCCCACAAGTCATATATCACTACCCGAACTTAGTCAAACTTTCAGAACAACCAAAACAACACCAAAACACCAATTCAACCTCGGATTCAAGGCTAAGAACTTCTACACTTCAAATATTCGCCAACGACGCCGAAACCTATCTACCCACGTCCGAATGACCTCAAATTTTGCGCACACATCACAAATGAAACTACGAACCTACTCCAACTTCCGGAATTTTATTCTGACCCCGATATCAAATTTTTCCACTGCCAACAGAAATCGCCAAATTTTAAATTTCTCCAATTCAAGCCTAATTCTACCACGGACCTCCAAATCACATTCCGAATGCACTCCTAAGTCCAAATCACCTAACCGAGCTAACGGAACCATCAGAATTCAAATTCAAGATCGTTTACACATAGATCAATATCCGGTTGACTTTTCTAACTTAAATTTCTAACTAAGAGACTAAGTGTTTATTTCACTCCAAAACTACTCCGGACCCAAACCTACCAACTCGATGCAACTCAACACAGCTGAACAACACATAAAGAAGCAAAAATGGGGAAACAAGGCTATAACTCTCAGAACGACTGGCCGGGTCGTTACATCCTCCCCCTCTTAATCAAACATTCGTCCTCGAACGTGCCAAGAGTTCTTCTCAAAACCATCAAGAACTCTCTCTGAACCCCAATGGCACAAAACCAATCCGTCAGGACTGAATCCTTCTAACTCAACCAAGCTACGCAGACCACCAAAAACCCAAGGACATTACCACAAAACACCTGTAGAACTCATTACCTCATACACACCCAAAGAACTAATCATACTCATTGCCATGCCGATCCAACCTACTACCAAGATGTCCTATCTATCCGAGTTCCTTCTGAATTACCTTCAAATTGATACTTCCCTCCTGCCATAACACCACAATCCTCAACCCAGACTCACCACACGAGACCCAAGCATAAAACCATATCGCCCTAAGACTCATAAGCCGCTGAATACTCTCTTAAATATCCCCAAAAGTACCACAAGCATGCGCTCACACAATCAACACCTCAGTGCTCAAGCTACAGTCAAAACCCGGCATCATGTCCTCCAGACTGGCTCGACATCAACACACAAAAATCACATCTCGCACTTCATCCAGGGAATCAGAAGCCGTCAATGCACAACTGATACCGAGCGCCCATGTGCGCATACGAATGCATGGAACGAATTCAAAGAGTTACACTTCAAGATGAATCAATACCGCACGATAAGAATTCAAGAATGTGAAGTTTTCCTAAAGGTTCTGCAGCCTCTCGAAGATAAGTACAGACGTCTCCGTACCAATCCGCAAGACTATACTAAACCCGCTCATGACTCGTGAGACCTATGTAACCTAGAGCTCTAATACCAACTTGTCACGACCCAAAATCTAACCATGGTCGTGATGGCGCCTATCGTGTTACAAGGAAAGCCTACTTCCCAAAATATTTCTACTAAACCGATTATAAAAATTTAATAAAACATTTCAACATTTGAATTTCTCATAAACTAAATCAACTCTAAATATAATTTTTAGAAATACGGAATCGAGCCCCAAACTTAGGGATGTCACTAAGTCATGAGCGTCTAAATCTATGAACTAAGAAATGAAACTGTCTAACTGTCAATACAATCCAAAAGAAGAAATGATAAAAGGAGTAACAAGGTCCTGCGGACGCTAGCAGCTACCTTGCAATCTCCACAGATAGCCGGCCTGAACTCAATGATTACCTCACTCTAACTCACCTGAATTTGCACATAAAGTGCAGGGTGTAGCATGAGTACAACTACCTCAGCAAGTAACAGAAATAAGTAAGGAACTGAGCAATAGTGACGAGCTAAGTAAAACAGCCATATTATTTATTTTTCACAATTTAAAAATAAACAAAAATAAATAGGTAAATTCCATAACTCAGTAAATACCACAAAGAAGTTTAACAGATAAATGCAGCAACAACACAAATAAATACAACCTCACAACAGTGTCACTCCATCACTCATCACTCGTACCCAGCACTCAATACTCAAAACACTCAACACTCTACGCTCACTGGGGGTGTGTACAGACTCCGGAGGGGCTCCCAAAGCCCAAGCACTAAGCACGGACAGCTCATGTGCCATCATATCAATACCTGGATCCGCACGGTCAACTCACGTGCTACGCGGACAACTCACGCGCTATGATATCAATACCTGGACCCGCACGGTCAACTCGCGTGCTATGCGGACAACTCACGCGCTATGATATTAATATCCTCACGTATCACCGCATATTAGCAAATAATAGAGACTGAGGTAAACATGTATAATAATTTCTAGGACTGAGTACAAATAATGTGAGCACGAAAAAAGCCTAAGCATGATCTCTAACATAAAGGCAAACAAGTTCAACAACAATAAACACATAACCACAGATAATAGCCATTAGGCCTCACAGCATCACGGGATAGACCAAGTCTCAATCCCTCGTGGTACATACCCACACGCCTGTCATCTAGCATGGGTATCACTTCCAAACAATCACGTAATGTTAAATCTCCAGGTTTATACCCTCAAAGCCAGAGTTAAAACTGTTACTTACCTTAACAGCATAAAAATCCTACTCCGGGATGCCCTCATCTCTTTACTCGGTCATTAAAAGCTCTGAATCTATCCATAATCCGAATAAAACTATCAACATAGGCTAAAGAATCGAATTCCAACAGAAAAACTACATAAATAGGCCAAAAATTCGAAATCGGCCAAAACCCGCCCCCCGAGCCCATATCTCGAAAGCAGTCAAAATAGTAGAATAATAATCCTCGTCCTCTCCCGAGTCTAACCATATAAAATTCATCAAATTTCGACATTAACTCGACCCTCAAATCTTCAATTAAAGTCTTGAAGATTTCTACCATTTTCAACCCAGTCTATAATCATTTGAACTCAACAATCTTTCCATAAACCTTACTGATATGTATAAATGATACTATTACACCCAAGAATCATACTCTTAATCACTCATCTTTACCCAAACTCGAAATTGAAGACTAGGGGTTAGAACCTTACCTCTTGGGTGAAGATCTTGTGATATTTCCTTGTTGGATTTCAAAGCTTGAATAAGATCTTGATGAACAAAGCACTTGAGCTTCTTCCTCTCTCTAGAACACTCTCCCTTCTCTCTAAAAAATGTCAGATTTTTGCTCCAAAATGAGTCCCAAAGCCTATTTATAAAATGGGTTCGGGTTATGAAAATAGAAAAATTAATCCTCCAAAAGTAGGTCTGCGGTCACATAATGGACCACAGAATGGGTATGCGAGTCGCAAAATGCACCGCAAAATCGATGCCCAGAAATGGGCTTCACTGGACAGGTTTGCGACCATTTTGCGGTCGCAAAACTACTTCTGCAATCGCATAATTGGTAGCAGAATCGCATATTTCTAGACTTTGGTAATTTTGTCATAGCTTCTTGTAGAAATGTCCAAATGATGAATGGTTTGAAGCATTGGAAACTAGACACATAGACATTTCTTTTGATAGGTAATACATCATATAACACTTCGTATCATGAGATATATGCTTATTTTAAATTAGGTCTTGTGCGAACTCACTTGAAACTTTAGTCTTATGAAATTTCAACTTCCAAACTTCTCGTTAACCATCTGAAATCATCCCGAGCCCCTCGGGACCTCAACTAATATTTCCCACAAGTCATATATCACTACCCGAACTTATTGGAACCTTCAGATCAACCAAAACAACACCAAAACACCAATTCAACCTCAGATTCAAGGCTAAGAACTTCTAAACTTCAAATATTCGCCAACGATGCCGAAACCTATCAACCCACATCTGAATGACCTCAAATTTTGCACACACATCAAAAATGACACTACGAACCTACTCCAACTTCCGGAATTCCATTCCGACTCCGATATCAAATTCTTCCATTGCCGATCGAAATCGCCAAATTTCCAATTTCGCAATTCAAGCCTAATTCTACAACGGACCTCCAAATTACATTCCGGACACACTCCTAAGTCCAAAATCACCTAACGGAGCTAACGAAACCATAAGAATTCAAATCCGAGATCGTTTACACATAGGTCAACGTTCGGTTGACTTTTCTAACTTAACTTTCTAACTAAGAGACTAAGTGTTCATTTCACTCCAAAACTACTCTGGACCCAAACCTACCAACTCGATGCAACTCAACACAGCTGAACAACACATAAAGAAGCAAAAATGGGGAAACAGGGCTATAACTCTAACGACTGGCCAGGTCGTTACAGTATATAACTCTGATGGAGACTCTGTGTGCTGCGAATTCGCAACATGGGATGCAACTCACCTAATTCCCTGAAATAACCGTGCCTCTGCGCCCACAAGTCTGCTAGGCATATATGCACCTGTACAAAAATATGCAGCAAGCGTAGTATGAATGATGAGGGGTCGACTCCGACACTTACTATGGGCTAACAATAAATATCGATATTATACTTAAGCATGGATTGTATGAAACAGCTGTAAACTCAATAACAAGAAGTGAGTGGACAATTCTTTTATTAATAGGAAATTTTTCTAAATTTATTCTCGTCATTTAATATTTTGTATCTCAGGCCAATGAGGCAATAACAATTATTATTTATTCCAAAGATTTATCATGCGCAAATCATGTTGAGGTCGTACGACCCGATCCAACATAAATATTTAAACTGTGTACTACCGAGGGTCAAACGACGTGAACCATAGATGCATCTATCTGCTACCGAGGTGTTCGACCCGCTCTACAAAAGAGAAAATACATTTATAACAACCAATTCAATATTTATTAAGGGGCAATTATTCAAGGGAATACCAAATTCTCATTAACGGTCAAGAAAATGAAGTTTAACCTTTTACAATTCCTTTATCAAGTTTCAATATGATTTAAGATATTAAATTAACAAGTAGGGCGCAAACATCGTAAGTATAACATAATTTGGGTCCTAGACTACCCGAACATAAGCATAATAGTAGCTACGCACGGACTCTCGTCACCTCGTGCGTACGTAACCTCTACAAATAGAAGCACATATTAAATCAATTTACCTATCGGGTTAATTCCCTCTTACAAGGTTAGAAAAGAGACTTACCTAGCTCCGAAATTCCATAACCGGTTCCAAAGCCTTTCCAACAACTCAAACCGATGCACATCGCTCCAAAACTAGTCAATAAATGTGCAAATCCATAAATATATACTCTAATACTCATTATAATCCAATTTACAACAATTCCCAACTCCGCTCGAAAAGTCGATAAAAATCACCCTCGAGCCCAGGTGCCCGAATTTCAAGAATTTTCGAAGATAAACATTACCCATAGCCTTATGAACACAAATATATAGATTATTCTCAATTTCATGCCCAAATTCGTAGTTAAAATCCAAAAATACCAATTTCTAAGTTTTCCACCAAAACCCCCAACTCGCCCATGAATAAAGAGAAGATACAATTATATCATTGATTAAAAATTAAGTGGATTCTGTGAACAATGCCAATTCCATTACCGTCATTTTTATAGTCTCAAAATACATACACAATCATAGTTAAAGTGCACAAGTGACTCCAATTCAACAAGGATAGTTTGACTTTCCCAACACCCATATACAACTCATACTGTGTCTACGGAGCCTTTACGGATACAAAATTCTAGGATAACGCCGGCAACAAGGCCCCGGCTATACCTCAAAACATAATACACGTGGGACAAAAGATACATGACCCCAAAGACAGATTCGCAAAAGCGACAAAATGTTCGCAAATGCGAACCCCTCAGAAATTTCCTACCGTCGCAAATGCGAACTCCTTCCTCGCAAATGTGAGTTTGCAAATGCGATCAAAACCTCGCAAATGCGAGTTCGCAAATGCGATCAAAACCTCGCATTTGCGAGACATGCAGCCCACACCCAAAAACCAGCATAACCAGCAACAACTTTTCATCCAAAATTGATCCAAAACCACCCCGGAACACACCCGACGCCCCTGGGACCCGTCCAATCACATCAACTTGTCCCAAAACATGACACAAACTTTCTCGAGGCCTCAAATCACGTCAAACAATGTCGAAATCACGAGTCACACCCCAATTCGATCTTAATGAACTTTAGAACTTCAAACTTCTATATTCGATGCCGAAACCTATCAAATCATGCCCGATTGACCTCAAATTTTGCACACAAATCACATTTGATATTACGGACCTACTCCAACTTCTGGAATCGGAATACAACCCCAATATCAAAAGTCCACTCCCAGTCAAACTTATCAAAATCATCCAAATTTCCAACTTTGGCCAATTGACGCCAAAATGACCTACGGGCCTCTAAATCAACGTCCGGACACGCACCTAAGACCAAAAATACCATACGGAGCCATTTCCAGGCTCGAAATCCCAAACGGACATCGATAACATTGAAATACACTTCAACCCAAGTTCATGAAATTCTTTCAAAATGCCAACCTTCCACAATAGGCGCTGAAAAGTTCCTGGGTTGTCCAAAACCCGATACGGACATACGCCCAAGTCCAAAATCATCATACGAACCTGTTGGAACCTTCAAATTCCGATTTCTAGGTTGTTTACTCAAAAGTCAAACATTAGTCAATTTCTCTAACTTAAACCTTTCGAATTTAGAATTTGCTTTCCAAATCGACTCCTAACTTCCCGAAACTCAATTCCGACCACGCGTACAAGTCATAATACTTGAAGTGAAGCTACTTATGGCCTCAAACAACCGAACGACGTGCTAGAGCTCAAAAAAACCGGTCGGGTTGTTACAGAATGATCATGTAATTATTGGAGATAGCATGCCCAAAGCGCCTTCTAGTATGTAAATCACAGATTTGATTTTTTTTTTTGCTGTTGTTTTTTGAAACTAGTGCTCTTTATTATACTTTTATATATTTAGTGTCTGGTTTTAGTGGGGTTGGTCGAGAGGGTGGTGTCAGTAGTGTCAATGTGAAGAACGTCATAGCAAGGCATGCCGTAGTTAATGAAGATTTGCGTTCTGGTAAAATATTGTATATGTAATTTTTTTATTCTTTTTTTATTTATTTAACTTTATGTATTTGTGCGTTCACTAACCTTTTTTTGACTTTTTTCAGCCCCCTTCGTAAATGAGCATGATCTTGGCTTGGATTCTAACTTTGAAGTATCTGCATCTGCAATTGATCAAATCACTGCCATTACACAACAAGAAAAATATAAGCACCCATCTCATGATGTTAAAAAGTCTGGACCTGCTCCATTGCCATCAGGAATCCCTGCACAGACACGACCAGATATTGTTATTGAGTCTAATACTGCTCCACAGTGCTCCACAGGATACGATTGTTGATGTTACTAATTCTGAAGTTAGTATGTAAATGAGAGATTTTTGATAGTTTTTTTAATTTAAACAGTGATGCTGATAATACTTTTATATGTTCAGCATCTCGGGTTGATGATGTTGGTCAAGTGGATGTTGGTGGCAGTAATGTGAATTTGCCTTCTGGTAATGTCTTCTATATATAACTTTTCATTCTTTTTTTTAAAAATTTCTTAACTTTGTATATTTGTTGATTCACTAGCATTTTCTAATTTAAGCTCGACACGAGGTTGATCTTGGCTTGGATTCTGATTTTGAATATACTGATTTTCAACTTGATCTAATTGCTTCCATTACACAAGGAGGGAGACGTAATGTAAATTAATCTGGAAATGAACTGACAACTCGTGATGTAAATAAATCTAAACCTAATCAGTCGATATCAAGAACTGTTGTCCAGACACAAACAGATGTTGAAACAACTCCTGCAGTTTTCACACAAAGAAGGCGACATGCAGCTGTAAACAGTCGTCGTATAGGAATGAATGACATTCTGGTGTTAGTGCAGTTGGGGGATCCTTAAAGGTTATCAAAGGAAGATTTCTATTTGTAAATGATATTTCAGTGGCTGTTGATTATAAGCCTACGACTGCATTCTCAAACTTTGTTGAAGCAAACATGCAATTGGGAGAGTGCGTATTCGTTTCCATGCATTTTTATTTTCATGTTTTCTTAATTTTTGTTGATATGTTTCTCATCCATATCTTCTTTTATACGAAATAGGGAAGTGTATTTACCAGGTGATCAAAAGCTGGACCCTTGTTTTGACTTTGAAGTTGAACAGATTGATGATAAGACGTTGTTCCATACATTAAAATATTCTGGTAGGCCGCTGTCTAGTTCGGTATGTGTAATGCTTTTTATTTTTGTAGTTGTATTAGTTCATGCATATTGTTAGTGTTAGTCATGTTTTCTTCCTCTCTTTTTTGCAGCACTTGAATATTATATTCTACTATCTTAGGAAGAAGGCAAAATATGGAATTAATATGCCAATCAAAATCAGAACTACAGATACTCTTTTTAATAATATCATTCAAAGGGTTTACACAAAATTTGTAAAAGGTGGGAAATAAGATCATTTGATTGATAGATCAGACGATATCATGGAGTACATAAAAGGATTTAGGATGCATTGCAACACTCCATGGATAGAAGGTGGCATAGGATATTGGGGTGTGTATCATTCCATAAGAGATGTTTTTATGTATATGACTCGCTACGTAGTCGAAAGCACAAAAAAGCTATTCAAAAAGTAGCAGAGGCATATGCTGTATTGATCCCGCTGTTTCTAGTTAGCATTGAATTTTATAACCAAATAAGTGACATTGTAGTACAAAATAGTCTGCACATGGGAAAGGACTTGACTGATCCATTTGAGATTGAACTGATTACAAATCTGCCAACACAGCAAAATTCGTAAGAATAGTTACTTTTTTTTTTTACGTTGTTTTCCTCATTCATATCAACATTTTTCACTACTAATCGATTTTTATATTCTATTCATTTATTTTATTTCAGAGATTGTAGAGTATATGTTGTATGCTTTGCTGAGTATATTATTGAAGGTCTTCCAATCCCTGTTACCAATTTTGATGTGGATGATCTTCGAGCTAGGTTTGGTATATTGTTGTGGCACTATGGGACAAACAAGCAGTTGTATGGCGAATCAAGTGAATCTGAGGCTCCAGTGGCAACAAAAAAGACTCGTGGAAAGAAGCGCAAGAAGTAGTATAGGTCTCTTTTTGCTTTTAGTTAATCGTAGCATGAAAACTTTGTAGGATTTTAATAGTTTTTGGTGAAGTATTGTATTTTGCATTATTAGATTGTAAAAATGCTAGCTTTTAAAAGTGTGTTCTAGGAATACAATTGTAATAGTACAATATGTTTCTACAATTGGTTTAATGTTGGAATCTATCTTCAGTTTATTTTATTAGGCTTTTCTTAGGCTTCTTCAATAAAGTTGTTGGTTTATTAGGAGTGCCTTTCGGAGATAAAATTTTCTCAGCACTTGAAGTCAAGCCATTAGTGCAGAACATAGCTGTTATAGCAGCACTATTAGTTCCTACTCCTACTGCCATTTGTAGTAGGATGAGCATTGTTAGTTCGCTGTAACATACTAGCAGAAGTTATTTTTAGAGGTGTATTTTTAAGGGAGCTACGACATTCAAAAAGAGGAACTATATTGCTATTTGGTTGAAGAACAGGGCGAGCATTGATTTGAATGAGAAGAAATATTTTTAGAAAATGAACTGGTTTTGAATTTGTATTGAGAGTAGTTTTTAGTTGTAGTTGAATCTAAGAAATTCTGTGCAGATTTTGCATTGCTGCACCAGTTGTATTCTGCAAATATTTTGGTTCAGGTATATGAGTGCAGTAAAACTATATACCAATCAGGTATACAGATATATCATTTGGGTATCATGTTGTATTTGAGTACCTTTTTTCCCGCAGCAACTAGATGTAAATACTGACATGAGTTGCAAAGTGTGCCAATTTTGTTGAGGAAGTATGTACAAATGTCGCTTCTTTTGGTGCACTACTTGTATTTCTGCACATATTTTGGTTTAGCCATATTAGTGCAATACAACTATATACCATTAAGGTATACAAATATACCAATCGGGTATCACATTGTATTTGAGTAACTTTTTGTTATACTTCAATATTGACATGAGTTGCAAAGCGTGCCCATTTTGTTGAGGAAGTATGTACAAATGTTGCATTTTTTTGGTGCAACACTTGTATTTCTGCACATATTTTAGTTTAACCATATTAGTGCAATATAACTATATACCAATAAAGTATACAAATATACCATTCGGGTATCACATTGTATTTGAGTACCTTTTTGTTATTGTGATGACCCAAGGGGTCATCTTATGTTCTAGGACTTTATTCCATGCTTGTTAGCCTTACAAATCTTATAATTATCCTCTTCGATTTGCGTGCGCAGTCCGGGCGTAATTTCGGAAAGCCTTTACGTGGAAAATGGAAGAAATAATAATTTTTAAAATTTAAAACTGATTTTTAGTTATCTTTGGTCAACATTTTGAACGAACCCGGACCCGTGTTCCGACGGTCCCGGTGGGTTGGGTCCGTAATAAAATATGGGATCTAGGTGTATGCCCGGAATCGAATTCTTAATGCTTTTAAAGTATGTGCTTAATGCTTGATTTTGATGGTATCGGTCCCGTATTTTAATTTCGGAGACCGGTACAGGTCCGTTATAATATCTAAACCATGTCTGTGAAATTTGGTGAGAAACGGAGTTTATATGACATGATTCGGACCCTCGGTTGAGAAAATAGTAACTTTAAGTGTTCTTGAGAATTTCATTGATTTTGATGCTAAATCTATAGTTTTAGGTGTTATTTTGGTGATTTGATCGCACGAGCAAGTCCGTATGATGTCTTTAGACTTGTGTGCATGTTTGGTTTGGAGCCCCGAGGTCTCGGGTGAGTTTCGGATAGGCTACGGGATGTTTCGGACTTAGAATTTCTGTTGTTTTGCTGTTGGTGGTGCACATGTATTTTGTGCTTCGCGATCGCGAAGTGTAAACTAGGGTGGGAGGTAATTTCTTCTTCGCGAACACAAAGGACTAGTCGCAAACACGAAGCATTGGGGCTGGTACCCTTTGCGAAAGCGATCCGTTTCCCGCGAACGCAATAGGTTAAGGGACCTGGGGGAGAGGGTCATGTTCTTCTACGCGAACGCGTCCACTGGGTCGCGAATACGAAGGCTTGGGGGGAGCTTCCTTACGCGAACGCGTAAAAAGACTCGCGAACGCAAAGGCCCTAGGCCGCTGTGCATCCCGATCGCGACAGGCCTCTCGCGAACGCGATGAAGGCCTGTCCAGTGTTATAAAACAGACTTCAAAACGGGATTTGTTCAAAATTTCATATTTTCTTCCATAGAACTCGACCTAGGGCAATTTTTGAAGAAAGATTTCGACACCCAATCATAGGTTTGCACTTTCTAACTTGTTTTCATCAATTTCCATCATCATTTATTGAATTCCTAGTCTTTAATCTTGTTCTTTAAGGGTAGAAATTAGGGATATTGGGGGAATTGGAAATTTTATAAATTTGGGGATTTAGACCTCAATTTGAGGTCGAATTCCGGAACTAATTACATACTCGAGCTCGAGGGTGAATGGATAAACGCATTTTGGTCCGAAACTCGAGTTTGGACTAAGCGGGTCCGGGGTCGGTTTTTGATTTTTTATTTTTTATTTTTTTGGGAAAATTTGGGAAATTTATAATTATTCATTAAAGTTGATCCCTTTAGCGATAATTGATAGTATTAAGCTATTTGTGACTAGATACGAGTGGGTTGGAGGTGAATTCTAAAGGAAAAGCGGTACTTGAGCAGTGAGTGGCCTGCGAATCGATTTAAGTGTCGTGTCTAATTTTGGCTTGAGGGAATGAGTAATATGTGTTTATTTGCTACGTGTTTGGTTGTTAAATACGATGTATAGGTGAGGTGACGAGCATCTATGCATTACTGCCAAGTCCTAGCATGCGAGTGAAATCCTATTCTTTGTAAATTTTGTAGCCTTTAATCCTTCTATCCATGCTTAGCATCGTTATTTGAAATGCTGGTGACTTATGTCTGGTTTCATCGAGATTTGGTAATTTTTGAATATTGGTTCAAGGTTGAGGTTTACATTACAATATTACACATTGGTAAAATACTGGCTTCTTTGTGAAACTTCTGTTTATCCATTGTTATTGATTCTGTGATTTGTGAGGAGGAGTGTAAAGCACGAAGGGTGATGATGTGCATGAATTATTTATATTATGAGGAAGAGTGTAAAGCACGAAGGGTGATGCCGTGCCATGATATGTGAGTCTTAATGCACAAAAGGTGATGTCGTGCCATGATTTATGAGTGATAAAGCACGAAGGATGATGCTATGCATAATATGAGAGGTTTAATGCACGAATGGTGATGTCGTGCCGTTCTATTTATTATTTGGTAAGATTGAGAGTAAAAGCACGAAGGGTGATGTCGTACAGTTTTATTTATTATTTGGTAAGGTTGAGAGTAAAAGCACGAAGGGTGATGCCGTGCAGTTTTCCTTACTGTTTTAATTGCTTAATTTGTTTACGGATTACTATTTAATTCTGTCTTTTCGTTATTCTCACTCTTATATTGAAATCCCCCACTGTATGTCCCCTTCCCATGATTTTCTGCTTTATTTCTTTATTTACTGTTATTTTCATTAGCATGATTATACTATTCAGGTTATATGTGGATGTCTTCTCCTAGCCTCGTCGCTACTTCGCCAAGGTTAGGCTCGAAACTTACTAGTACATGGGGTCGGTTATACTGATGTTGCACTCTGCACTTTCTGTGCAGATCCAGGTGTCGGTATGAGCTGATCCTGAGTTGGTAGCTGACATTTGTGCAGGAGACCCGAAGTAGATCTACCGACGTCCACAGATTCCTGGAGTCCCCTCTTATATATTCATCTACTGTTTTTATTAGATCATAAACAGTTGTATCTCTTTCTTTCAGACAAATACTTGTAGTTAATCGTAGTAGTCCGTGAGTTATGACACCAGATCATGGGTAGTTAGACCTATCAATATTAATTGCGCAGTATCATTATATAAACTTCGCTTCTTATTTTATTTCCATGTGTTGGGTTGTAGTGATTCTCTGTATATATTGTAAGATTTTCATGTTGCAAACCTCTAATGTTGGCTTGCCTAGCAAGTGCAACATTAGGCCCCATCACGGTCCGATGGTAGGAATTCGGATCGTGACAAGTTGGTATCAGAGCACTAGGTATCTTAGGTCTCACAATTCACAGAGTCAGGGGGATCGATACGGAGACGTTTGTACTTATCTCCCAGAGGCTATAAAGTTAGGAACAAGTTCACTTTTATTTAGCTCTGTCGTGCGATTCTTGTTATCCCAATACTGATTGATCTCTTCTATTCTTATTCTCTCGCAGATGGCGAGAACACGTACTGCTTCTTCCACCAATCAGCAGCCGGATCCTCTAGCAGCAGCTCCTACGAGGGGCAGAGGCCGAGGCCGAGGCAGGGGTAGGGCTCAACCCAGGGCCCGAGCAGCAGCTCCAGCTACGGAGCCTCAGATAAAGTTCGATGAGGACGCTCCAAGTCCCGGAGGGGTTTATTGCTACCCCGGTACTTCAGGATGCCTTGGTTTGATTAGTGGGCCTTATATAGAGTGTAGCCCAGATTGGCGCATTCCCCATGGCACCAGCCGTATCTCAGGCTGGAGGAGGAGCCCAAACTCCTGCCACCCACACTCCGGAGCAGGTGTCTCCCCAGTTTCAGACTCCAGCAGCCCATCCAGTTGAGGTAGTTCAGTCGGTTGCTGCAGCACTGTCCATTAATGGGGCAGCTATGTCCTCCAAGGCTTTGTGGAGGTTGGAAAGGTTTACCAAGCTCTTCCCAGTTCACTTCAGTGGTGCTCCTTCAGAGGATCACCAAGAGTACCTTGATAGCTGCCATGAGGTTCTTCGGAACATGGGTATATTGGAGACCAATGGGGTCCACTTTGCTGCTTTCCAGATGACTAGTTCTGCCAAGAAATGGTGGAGGGATTATTTGTTGACTAGACCAGTTGGGTCGCCTGCTCTTACTTGGGATAATTTGTCACATCTCTTTTTAGAGAAGTTTCTGTCTATCACTACTAGAGAGGAGCGCCGCCATCAGTTCGAGCGTCTCCAGCAGGGCAATATGACTATTACTCAGTATGAGACTCGTTTCGTGGATTTGGCCCGTCATGCCATTCTTTTGCTCCCCACAGAGAGAGAGAGAGAGAGAGAGAGAGAGAGAGAGAGAGAGAGAGAGAGAGAGAGAGAGAGAGAGAGAGAAGGAGGTTTATTGAGGGTCTTTCTCAGCCTATCAGATTGCAGATGGCTAAGGAGATGGGGAGCGAGATTTCTTTCCAGTATGCGGCCAATGTGGCCAGGCGAGTTGAGATGGTTCTTGGATTGGAAGGTCAGGGGTCAGACAAGAGACATCGCCATTCTGGGGGATTCAGCGATGCCTCATCTGGAGGCGGGGGTACTTATGGTAGAGGCCATTCTTCCAGGACATTTCATTCAGCACTTCAGACATCCCACGGTGCTCCAGGTGGTCGTGGCCCTTATATGCCTTATTCTGATCAGCCAGCTCCTATCAGTGCACCTCCTCTTCAGAGCTTACAGAGTGGTCATTCAGGTCAACAGGGTCAGTTTGCCGGCCAGCAGTCACAGTAGCCGAGGTCATGTTATACTTGTGGTGACCCGAGGCACATTGCTAGATATTGCCCTCGTGCGTCGAGCAGTTCACAGTACCAGAGTTCTCGTGCCATGATTCCGGCACCAGCTGCCGCATCGCCTGCCCAGCCAGCTAGAGGTAGGGGTCAGGTAGCCAGAGGTAGGGCCAGATTGTTGGAGGTAGAGGTCAGGCCGCTAGAGGTGGAGGCCCGCCAGTCAGAGGTCGTCCTAGAGACATGGTTCAGGGTGGTGGGGCCCAGCCCCGATGTTATGCCTTTCCCGCCAGACCTGAGGCTGAGTCTTATGATGTTGTTATCACAGGTACTGTTTCAGTTTGCAGTAGAGATGCTTCAATTCTATTTGATCCGGGGTATACTTACTCCTATGTGTCATCCAATTTTGCTTCATATTTGGTTGTGCCCCGTGATTCTTTGAGTGCTCTTGTGTATGTGTCCACGCCAGTGGGGGATGCTATTGTTGTAGATCGTATTTATCGTTCGTGTGTGGTCATTATTGGAGGTCTTAAGACTAGTGTAGACCTTTTTCTCCTCGATATGATTGATTTTGATGTTATATTGGGCATGGATTGGCTGTTACCATGCTATTTTGGACTGTCACACCAAGACAGTGACCTTAGCCTTGCTGGGGTTGCCTCGATTAGAGTGGAGAGGGACTCCTGGCCACTCTTCCAGCAAAGTTATTTCTTATATGAAGGCTCGGCGTATGATCGAGAAGGGGTGTTTGGCCTATTTGGCTTATGTTCGTGATTCTAGTGCTGAAGTTCCTTCTATGGATTCTGTGCCTATTGTTCATGAGTTCCCTGAGGTATTTTCTGCAGACCTACCGGGGATGCCACCCGACAGGGATATTGATTTTTTCATTGATCTGGTTCCGGGGACTCAGCCCATTTCTATTCCATCATACCGGATGGCCCCACCAGAGTTAAAAGAATTGAAGGAACAGTTACAAGATTTGCTTGACAAGGGCTTCATTAGACCTAGTGTCTCGCCCTGGGGTGTGCCGGTTTTATTCGTGAAGAAGAAGGATGGATCTATGAGGATGTGTATAGATTATCGGCAGTTGAACAAAGTCACTATCAAGAACAAGTATCAGTTGCCGAGGATTGATGATTTGTTTGATCAGCTTCAGGGTGCCAAGGTATTTTCAAAGATTGATTTGAGATCTGGCTACCATCAGTTGAGGATTAGGGCATCTGATGTCCCTAAGACAGCTTTTCGGACGCGGTATGGGCACTATGAGTTTCTGGTGATGTCCTTTGGGTTGACCAATGCACCAGCATCATTTATGGAGTTGATGAACCGAGTGTTCAAGCCTTACCTAGATTCATTTGTGATTGTGTTTATTGATGACTTCTTAGTATACTCTCGTAGTCGGGAGGAGCATGAACAGCACCTCCGGATAGTGCTCCAGACTTTGAGGGACAGTCAGTTGTATGCTAAATTTTTGAAGTGCGAGTTTTGGTTAGATTCAGTTGCTTTCTTAAGTCACGTCGTATCAGTAGAGGGTGTTCAGGTGGATCCTAAGACAATTGAGGCAGTCAAGAACTGGCCTAGACCCATTTCAGCCACGGAGATCAGGAGCTTCTTGGGTTTGGCGGGTTATTACCGTCCAGTTATGGAGGGGTTTTCATCTATAGCAGCCCCAATGACTAGGTTGACCCAGAAGGGTGCCTCATTCAGATAGTCAGACGAGTATAAGGCGAGCTTTCAGAAGCTCAAGACAGCCTTGACTTCAGCACCGGTGTTGGTATTACCATCGGGGTCAGGATCTTACACGGTATATTATGATGCCTCCCATGTTGGGCTCGGAGCAGTATTGATGCAGGAGGGCAGGGTGATTGCATATCCGTCTCGTCAGTTGAAGGCTCATGAGAAGAATTACCCTGTCCATGACTTAGAGTTGGCAGCCATTGTTCACGCGCTGAAGATTTGGAGGCACTATCTTTACGGCGTGCCATGTGAGGTATTCACGGATCATCGGAGCTTGCAGTATTTGTTCAAGCAGAAGGAACTCAATTTGAGGCAGAGGAGGTGGTTGGAGCTATTGAAAGACTATGATATCACCATATTGTATCATCTCGAGAAGGCCAATATGGTGGCCGATGCTTTGAGTAGAAAGTTAGCTAGTATGGGTAGCCTTGCTTATATTCCAGTTGGTGAGAGGCCGCTTGCATTGGATGTTCAGGCCCTGGCCAACCAGTTTGTGAGGTTGGATATTTCTGATCCTATCCGTGTTTTAGCTTGTACAGTTGCTTGGTCTTTTTTGTTTGAGCACATCAGAGATCGGAGGATGACGATCCTCATTTACTTGTCCATAGAGACATAGTGCGGCACGGTGGTGCCAAGCAGGTTACTGTTGGAGATGACAGAGTTTTGAGGATGCAGGGTCGTATTTGTGTGCCTAATGTTGATGGACTTCGTGAGTTGATTCTTGAGGAGGCCCACAGTTCCCGGTATTCTATTCATCCGGGCACCGCCAAGATGTATCAGGACTTGCGGCAGCATTATTGGTGGAGGAGGATGAAGAAAGACATAGTTGCATATGTATCTCGATGTCTAAATTGCCAGCAGGTAAAGTGTGAGCATCAGAGACCTGGTGGGTTGCTTTAGAAGATAGAGATTCCTGAGTGGAAGTGGGAGCGTATCACTATGGATTTTGTTGTTGGACTCCCCCGGACTCAGAGGAAGTTCGATGCAGTTTGGGTCATTGTGGACAGGTTGACTGAGTCAGTGCATTTCATTCATGTGGCAGTTACTCATTCTTCGGAGCGGTTGGCAGAGATTTACATTCGTGAGATCGTCCGTCTTCACGGTGTGCCCGTGTATATCATTTCTGACCGAGGTATGCAGTTCACCTCGCACTTCTGGAGGGCAGTACAGCGTGAGTTGGGTACGCGGGTTGAGTTAAGCACAGCATTCCATCCTTAGACGAACGGGCAGTCCGAGCGCACTATTCAGATCTTGGAGAATATGCTCCGCGCATGTGTTATAGACTTCGAAGGATCGTGGGATCAGTTCTTGCCCCTTGCAGAGTTCGCCTACAACAACAACTACTAGTCGAGCATTCAGATGGCTCCCTATGAGGCATTATACGGTAGACGGTGTAGGTCGCCAGTTGGGTGGTTTAAGCCGGGGGAGGCTCGGTTGTTAGATATACATTTAGTATAGGAAGCCTTAGACAAGGTCAAGATTATACAGGATCGACTTCATACAGCTCAGTCCAGGCAAAAGAGTTATGCCGACCGCAGAGTTCGTGATGTGGTATTCATGGTCGGGGAGAGAATATTGCTTTGGATATTACCCATGAAGGGTATCATGAGGTTTGGGAAGAAGGGCAAGTTGAGCCCTAGGTATATCGAGCCATTTGAGATTCTCGAGAGAGTGGGGGAGGTGGCTCATAGACTTATGTTACCTCCAGTGTTATCATCAGTCCATCCAGTATTTCATGTGTCCATGCTCCGGAAGTATCATGGTGACCCGTCCCACGTGTTAGATTTCAGCTCTATCCAGTTGGACAAGGATTTGACTTATGAGGAGGAGCTGACAGTTATTTTAGTCCGGTAGGTTCGACAGTTGAGGTCGAAGAGTTATCCTTCAGTTCGAGTGCAGTGGAGAGTTCAGCCCGTTGAGGCAGCTACTTGGGAGTTCGAGTCGGACATGCGGAATAGATATCCCCACTTGTTTGCTAGTTCAGGTACTTTTCAATGTTCGTTCAAGGACGAACGTTTGTTTTAGAGGTGGAGATTGTGATGACCCAAGGGATCATCTTGTGTTCTAGGACTTTATTCCATGCTCGTTAGCCTTAAAATTCTTAGAATTATCCTTCTCGATTTGCGTGCACAGTCCGGGCGTAATTCCAGAAAGCCTTTACGTGGAAAATAGAAGAAATAATAATTTTTGAAATTTAAAAGTGATTTTTAGTTGACTTTGGTCAACATTTTGCGTAGATGGACCCGGACCCGTGTTCCAACGGTCCCTGTGGGTCCGTAATAAAATATGGGATCTGGACGTATGCCCGGAATCGAATTCCGATATTCATAGCCCGAGAAATAATTTTTTGACTAATATTGAATTTGAGAAAAATCTATGGTTTTAAAGTATGTGCTTAATGCTTGATTTTGATGGTATCGGGCTAGTATTTTGGTTTCAGAGCCCGGTACAGGTCCGTTACAATATCTAAACCATGTCTGTGAAATTTGGTTAGAAACAAAGTTTATATGACGTGATTCGGACCCTCGGTTGAGAAAATAGTAACTTTAAGTGTTATTGAGAATTTCATTAATTTTGATGCTAAATTCGTAGTTTTAGGTGTTATTTTGGCAATTTTATCACACGAGCAAGTCCATATGATGATTTTAGACTTGTGTGCATGTTTGGTTTGGAGCCCCGAGGGCTCGGGTGAGTTTCGGATAGGCTACGGGATGTTTCGGATTTAGAATTTCTGTTTCTTTGCTATTGCTGGTGCACAGGTATTTTGTGCTTCGCGATCGCGAAGTGTAAACTAGGCTGGGAGGTAATTTCTTCTTCGTGAACGCGAAGGACTGGTCGCGAATGCGAAGCATTGGGGGTGGTACCCTTCGCGAACGCAATCAGTCTCCCCGCGAATGCGATAGGTTAAGGGACCAGGGGGAGGGGGTCATATTCTTCTACGAGAACGCGTCCACTGGGTCGCGAACGTGAAGGCTTGGGGTGAGCTGCCCTACGCGAATGCATAGAAAGACTCGCGAACATGAAGGCCTTAGGCCGTTATACAACGCGATCGCGACAGGCCTCTCGCGAACGCGATGAAGGCCAGTCCAGTGTTTTAAAACAGACTTCAAAACGGGATTTGTTCAAAATTTCATATTTTCTTCCATATAACTCGACCTAGGGCGATTTTTGAAGAAGGATTTCAACACCCAACATAGGTTTGCACTTTCTAACTTGTTTTTTTCAATTTCCATCATCATTTATTGAATTCCTAGTCTTTAATCTTGTTCTTTAAGGGTAGAAATTAGGGATTTTGGGTAAATTGAAAATTTTACAAATTTGGGGATTTAGACCTTGATTTGATATCGGATTCCGGAACTAATTACATACTCGGGATCGGGGGTGAATGGGTAAACGGATTTTGGTCTGAACCTCGAGTTTGGACCAAGCGGGTCCGGGGTCAGTTTCTGACTTTCTTTTTTGGGAAAATTTGGGAAATCTATTATTATTCATTAAAGTTGATCCCTTTAGCGATAATTGATAGTATTAAGCTATTTGTGACTAGATAAGAGTGGGTTGGAGGTGAATTCTAAAGGAAAAGCGGTACTTGAGCAGTGAGTGGCATGTGAATCGAGGTAAGTATCGTGTCTAACTTTGGCTTGAGGGAATAGGTAATATGTGATTATTTGCTACGTGTTTGGTTGTTAATTATGATGTATAGGTGAGGTGACGAGCATCTATGCATTGCTGTCGAGTCATAGCATACGAGTGAAATCCTATTCTTTGTAAATTTTGTAGCCTTTAATCCTACTATCCATGCTTAGCATCGTTATTTGAAATGTTGGGTGACTTATGTCTAGTTTCATCGAGATTTGGTAATTTTTGAATATTGGTTCAAGGTTGAGGTTTACATTATGATATTACACATTGGTAAAATACTGGCTTCTTTGTGAAACTTCTGTTTATCCGTTGGTATTGATTCTGTGATTTGTGAGGAAGAGTGTAAAGCACGAAGGGTGATGCCGTGCATGCATTATTTATATTGTGAGGAAGAGTGTAAAGCACGAAGGGTGATGTCGTGTATATTATGTGAGTGTTAATGCACGAAGGGTGATGTCGTGCCATGATTTATGAGTGATAAAACACGAAAGGTGATATCGTGCATATATGAGAGGTTTAATGCACGAAGGGTGATGTCGTGCCGTTCTATTTATTATTTGGTGAGATTGAGAGTAAAAGCACGAAGGGTGATGCCATGCAGTTTTATTTATTATTTGGTGAGGTTGAGAGTAAAAGCACGAAGGGTGAAACCGTGCTGTTTTCCTTACTATTTTAATTGCTTAATTTGTTTACGGATTACTGTTTAATTCTGTCTTTTCGTTATTCTCACTCCCTATATTGAAATCTCCTACTGTATGTCCCCTTCCCATTATTTTCTGCTTTATTTCTTTATTTACTGTTATTTCCATTAGCATGATTATACTGTTCAGGTTATGTGGGTGTCTTGTCCTAGCCTCGTCACTACTTCGCCGAGGTTAGGCTCGACACTTATCAGTACATGGGATCGATTATACTGATGTTGCACTCTGCACGTTCTGTGCAGATCCAGGTGTCGGTCCGAGCTGATCCTGAGTTGGTAGCTGACATTTGCGCAGGAGACCCGAAGTAGATCTACCGACGTCCACAGATTCCTGGAGTCCCATCCTATATATTCATCTACTGTTTTTATTAGATCATAAACAGTTGTACCTCTTTCTTTCAGACAAATACTTGTAGTTAATCGTAGTAGTCCGTGAGTTGTGACACCAGATCATGGGTAGTTAGACCTATCAGTATTAATTGCGCAGTATCATTATATAAATTTCGCTTCTTATTTTATTTTCATGTGTTGGGTTGTAGTGATTCTATGTATATATTGTAAGATTTTCATGTTGCAAACCTCTAATGTTGGCTTGCCTAGCAAGTGCAGCGTTTGGCGCCATCACGGTTCGATGGTGGGAATTCGGGTCGTGAAAGTTATACTTTAATATTGACATGAGTTGCACAGTGTACCCATTTTATTAAGGAAGTATGTACAGATGTTGCATTTTTTTGGTGCACCACTTGTATTTCTACATATATTTTGGTTTAACCATATTAGTGCAATACAATTATATACCAATAAGGTATTCAAATATATCATTTGGGTATCACATTGTATTTGAGTACCTGATGATGTACAATAACTACATGTAAATGGCTTCCAATTTGTTATACTTCAATACTGACATGAGCTGCAAATCGTGCCCCTTTTGTTAACGATGTATGTACAAATGTTGCATTTGGGGCACCACTTCTATTTCTGCATATATTTTGATACCAATAAGGTATACATATATATATATATACCAAAAAGGTATACAGATATACCACTTGGGTATTACATTATATTTTAGCACCTTTTTTCCTGCAGCAACTAGATGTAAATGCATCCCACTTTTATATACTAAAATAGAAAATAAATAAATTCTTATTGAAAACACAAGTAGCCATATAAAATTTTTGCCAAAAAGTAATTTGGCAAAGAATCACCATACCAAATTATGGTGAAGCATTAAATCAATAGTCTTTGGAATATTTCGACACGTTCTCCGGTTGTGTCTTTTTTTCCCGCATAGTACACATGTAACTGTATTTCCTTTCCAACCTCCTATGCCTCTCTTCTTTTTAGGTCTCTCTCGTTTGATTTTTCCTTTTACTGGCATCTCATATATTTACAGCGAGTAGTCTATGTTGTATTAATCCGAGCAATACTTGTATGAATCCATATGGTATTTTTGTATAACTGTCATTGCATGTGGACATGGAATATCGTCTAGCTGAAACCTTCCACAAGTGCAGTTTTTTTTATGTAGACGCACCACATTTCTTGTTTGGCCATCAATTACTAAATGTAAGAATTGAGTTGATGGAAACACCTAATATAATTTTAATTAAGAAAAGTCATTAGCTATACGAAGTAATAGTATTTTTTTAATAACAATATGTAGTTGTTTAGTGAAATCTCTAAAGTGCAGAAGTAAAACTACAATACATGTAGTGTTTTTATGATTCTGAAAATGCATACCGTCATTGTCTGTGATAAGATAGCATTATCTGCCAATAGTTTTTTATACTTTACCCCGATCTTCATAAATGATTCCACGACACCCTTTCGATTGGTGTAATTCTATTTCTGAATCAATGTTGTCATAAAGTCAAGCAAATTCACAACTAGGAGGTCTCTTGCATGCTTGGTTGCTGCATTTACTGATTCTGCAATATTCGATGCCATGGTTATATGTGCCTTGGAATGCGCCCGGGACCATTTATCATATCTAATATCTATCATGTATATTTTCACTCTACTATCAATAGCTTCTAACTCTGCCATATGCCTGTTGAATTCTTCAACAGTGTATGATCTTGCTAACGCAAAGTATACTTCTTTGATTTGTTTTTGGCTCTTCCTGAAGTTCGTCTTTATGTTGTTCCACAGATGGAACATACATGCACAATGAGGGACTTCTGGATAGACAATCGAAGTTGCTCTCCATATACCATCATGCTTGTCTAATACAATGCACATTCCCTCTCTTTGTCCATAGGTTTCTTTGAACTGCACGAAGAACCACTCCCACGATGCATCATTTTCCGTATTAACAATTGCATATGCGAGGGGTAGAATTTTTCCTGTAAAACCAAAGGAAAAAATATTAGTTACAACACACAATGTTAATTTATCATTTCATATAGTAGTATAGTTATAGGTAGGTGCATGTATGTAGCAAAATAATTATATACTATGTTGGTATACTTGTATACCATATTGATATCATATGATATTTGAAAATCTTTTTTGTTGCTTTAACTAAATGTAATTAGATTGTATTTTTAAAATAGTAAAGTACATCAATTATTCAATACTAATTCTGAGACAACTTTTTTCTTACCCTCTGCGTCTTGCGTGGAAGCCGTGATTATGGTCCCTCTATAAGTTGACTTTAAAAAACATCCATCAACTACAATTTTTCGCCTACAATAGATCCATCCTATAATCGAAGCACATATAGCTATGAATGCATACAAGAAGCTCCCATCTACTTTAGTGTATAGTCGTGTCATAGATTCTGGGTTAGAGTACTCTAACATATAAAGATATGTTGGTATTTTCTTGTATGACTCACTTGGTATTCCTCTCAACAATTGCATTGATTTTTTTTTATCTCCATCCTTGCATTAGCTTAAGTCCATACCATATGCTTTTTGAATGTCTCTCTGGATATCAGTTGGTGTATATATGGTTTTCGGGTCAACAAGTTTATCTTGTACCACAGCTGCAACAAAAGCTGAGACAGCTTGCTTTTGTGAACTCTAAGGCCCCGTAAAATATTTCCTAAAAAATCGGGGTTCCGTGATGCCGGGGTAGGCGTCTTTGAACTTTTCCTAAAAATTGGGTTTAGACTTTTTGGATTGAACAGTGCGTTGGGGAGTTGAAGGAAAATATTTTGCAGGGTTGGGCATTTCTGCGGCCCATTATGCAGCCGCATAATTACTCAGCGGGACCACAGAGTGAAGTAGCTACTTGGACCATTTTTTATGTCAATTTCGTGGCCAAATATGCCACCACATAACTATTTCGTGGGCTGCACTTTTGTCGCACAATCAGCCTTAGAATTTTTACGGAGGGAGGTTCTGCGGCGCATTATGCAACTGCAGAACAGGTCTGCGGGCCGCATAACTAACGCAGACCCAGGCAGATTTTTTTCCAATTTTTGGCACCAAATTGTGATGCCGATATGTTGACCGCATATCCATTTTGTGATCGCATATGCGACCGCATACCCTGTTCCGGAGCTTCATTTTAAGGTTTTTAAACCGACCCAATTTCGTTAAAACATATGCCATAGTCCATTTTTTAGTATATTTCTGATATTTTTAGAGTGAGAAAGAGTTCTTAGAGTGGGGAAGTAACCTTCAATATAATATCCAACAATTCTTGCTCAATCCTTGAAGATTATCAAGGAAAGTCCCTACTTAAAGGTAAGAATCTATGCCGTAGCTCTTAATTTCAAAAATCTACTAAAAAGGGGATAATTAAAAAGACAATTATTGAGTGTGGGGGTTGTTATCTTGCATGCATGTATTCTTGAAGTATGTGGGAAGGTTGTGAGCTAAAAATATGGTAGAGAATGGGTTGAGGAATGATAGAATCTTTCCAAAAAGGGCCTTAAAAATATTAATGCACACCTAGTGTTTGATAATGTGCTCAAATGAGCTAGAATCATGACCATATTCCTAATTTTTGTCCAACTTGCTATATTTCTAAAATAGATCGAAGTGCTAAGAATTCCGGAATGTTTTAAAGTTTGAAGGAATCTCAATTAAGGTATGTTAGCTAAACCCCCTTCTTCTTAGAATCGAATCCCACGGTGTTCATGTAATTGGTGTAAGTCCTAAATTGATCATTATAGAATTGGCTATTCTTAATGTGTTTGTGTTGAAGAATGTATGTTCAATATTTATTCTAAATGCTTCATCATATCATCTTTCCATTTGAGGATGTGTTCAAAATGTGGAATATGTGTTAGAAATATTAAGACTCCATGTCAGGATCGAATACAGGTTATTATTCCAAATTGTATGAAAAGCCTCAATGTGCCTAAGATTCCCAAATTGCTCATATGTAAATTTAATGTCTTGAATGGGAAACCTTATTGTTGTTGATGATAATAATGATGTTTGAATGTGGAAAGGGGAATCTGAAATTATGAAATACGGACAAGTGCCAAGAATGACTTTCTAATTGAGGCCACTCGTGCCAATAAATTGAAAGATGTGAAAGAAGTATAAAGTGAGATGATTGGTTAAAAAGGTAATGTCTCGGGTGAGACGGACTAGCCGATCGGGCCGTGATCGGACGCCATACCGCACACATGGTGGTGACTGTGCTGGAAATGATAATTGAAATTGTGGTTATGGTTGATGTCTCAAATGAGATGCCCTAGCCGATCGGATCATGATCGGACTCCATGTAAGAATACGGTGGTATTGTGAATTATGGTATATCGGCTCTAAAGATCACCTAACCTAATAACATAGAAATTGACTTGAGAACTTATGTGATCCTTACTTGATGTTTTAGTATTGTTTGAAGCTCTTATTGAACTCATGACTGTTTCCCCCTTGTATTATTATTCATTCTATTGAGATAGTGTTTTAGTTTTACATACTAGTACTATTCGACAGTACTAACGTCCCTTTTGCTGGGGACGCTGCATCTTTAAATGGATGCAGGTGATTCCATAGCAGGCAGTGTTGATCAGCGATAGTGGTACATCCTCTTCCCAACAGACTTGGTGAGCACCACTTCGTCCCGGAGTCATGTATTGCATCTTTTGTTCATATTATTATCACATTTCGAGGTATATTCGGGGCCTTATTGCCAACACTATCATAACACTCTTTTATATCTTTTAGACGCTCCGTATACACTATGTGGGTTGTACATGGGTACTAGAAAAGTCAAACAGATTATGTTGTATTTTGATCTCTTGTTCCACTCGAATCATAAGAATGTGTACATCTTGAAACTTAAAAATGATGTCACCAATGAGACGATTTAGTATTGCATATATGATCTTCCTAATGTCTAATTGATGAAATCATGTCTTCTCTTGATCATGGGTGAGTTGGGTAGAAAATATCTAACAGGCTTGCTCGACCGGGTTCACTCGATTGAGCGTCGGTCATGCTCCCCAAGGTTGGGGCATGACAAGCTTGGTATCAGAGCCTAAGGTTTTAAAGTGTCCTAGGATGTCTCGGAGCCATGTCTAGTAGATTCCTCCTGATCGGTGTGTTGTCGACCACATCTATAAGTTAGAGGCTACTTGGACATTTAGGAATAATACCCTTCTTTGATATTCTGGATCGTGCGATGAAACTGATTGTGAAACTGTTCCTCCTCTAACTCGTGCATCCTTTAACTTTTAGTACATGGCACTTAAGAAGAGAGCAAGAACTGGCCAAGGAGCCAATGCCGCCTCAAGAGTGGCAGTTGACCCTTTATTTGATGATGCGTGTGAATACCCGAGGGTGGGGATAATCCCTCGATTGCTACACTGCCGGAGTCCACTACACTTGACCAGGCCACACTAGTTCCTGCACCTACTGAGGGTGCAACGGTTCCTCCAACTGATATTCCGGTTCCACCTCCAACCCCAGCTTCCTATTCTGATATTTCTAACGAGGATCTTAGAGGAGCTATCCAGATGCTGACACAGATAGCGGCTTCTCAAACCCAGAGATCAAATGTTGCACCCACTTCTTCTAGCCAACAAGGGGATTCTAGTGGTTCCAGGGTTAAAAGGTTTCTTTAGTTGGATCCTCCGATGTTCACGGGTGCTAATCCCGAGGAGGACCTATAGGACTTCATTTATGAGATGCATAAAACTCTCCGGGTTATACGCGTTATTGATACGGAGGTAGTGGAGTTAGCCGCATACCGCCTGAAAGGGGTGGCCTATTCTTGGTTTGAGCTGTGAGAGGACTCTCGGGAGTGGAGTGAGTTTGCTGACGCTTTCATGGACCATTTCTTGCATGCCGAGACTATGGCAGCCCATGCCACAGAGTTTGAGAACCTTAAACAAGGTAGTAAGAGCGTGTGGGAGTATCACATGGAGTTTGCGTGCCTGTCAAAATATGTCATTCTTATGTTACCTACTATGGAGGCTAGAGTGCGCCGGTTTGTGCAGGGCCTTAGCCCCTTGGTTATCAATGAGGCCACTACAGCTGCGTTGAATTCAGATATGAACTATGGGAAGATGGTAGCATTTGCTCAAGCTACAGAGAACATTAAGTTGAAGAACAGAATGGAGCGAGAGGGTACCAGCAAGGCCCAATCTGCGGGCAACTTTGGGGAGTCATTTGGTGGGGAAAAATCAGCTTTTAGGGGAGGGTTGTCAGGGCCATCCCAGTCATTTGCTCAGTCCTCAGCTAGTGCACCTCCAACAGGGCCCAGTCAACAGCAGGGGAGTCGTTTCAGGCCCAATCAGGGCAGTAGGGGACCCCACCAGCAGGGCTGATCAGGAGGGAGATTCCAGCAGCAGAGGAGGCACCCGTGCCCCAGGTGTGGGAAGATGCACTTTAGGATCTGCTACATAGACCTACCCATATGTTACGGGTGCAGATTTAGGGGTCATATTCAGAGGGAGTGTCGTTCATCCCGCCAGGGTGCGGGCAGGGGCACAACACAACCATCTAGTTCTGCAGCTGCTATATCTTCAGCACCCCTCCAGCTCGAGGTACTCCTGCACCAGCAGGGCGTGGTGCAACTAGGAGTGGTGCGTAGAGTTCAGGAGGACCCAGCCATTTCTATACTATGAGTGGTCGCCAGAGTGCAGAGGCTTCTCCAGATATTGTCACAGGTATATTGACTGTCCAATCTCATAATGTATATGCTCTTATTGATCCCACTTCCACCTTGTCCTATGTTACCCCTTATGTTGCTATGGAATTTGGGATAGAATTGGAACAACTTCCTGAGCCGTTCTTTGTATCTACTCCGGTTGGCGAGTCTATTGTGGCCGCACGGCTTTATAGGGGTTGTGTTATCACGGTGCATGGTCGGGACACCGTGGCCGATCTCATTGAATTAGGGATGGTCGATTTTGATGTAATTATAGGAATGGATTGGCTTTATTCATGTTTTGCCAAGCTTGATTGCCGAACTAGGACTGTGAGGTTTGAATTTTCAAATGAGCCAGTTGTTGAATGGAAATAATGTGATGCCAAAAGGTAGTTTTATTTCTTACCTTAAGGCCACGAAGATGATTAACAAGGAGTGTATCTATCATTTAATCCGGGTTACGGACACTGATGCTGAGGCACCTACACTCGAGTCTGTGCCAATTGTGAATGAATTTCCAGAGGTCTTTCCTGATGAGCTCCTTGGGATTCTGCGAGATAGGGAGATTGATTTTGGGATTGATGTGATGCCAGGCACGCAGCCTATATCTATTTCGCCCTACAAGATGGCACCAGCAGAATTAAAGGAGCTAAAGGAACAATTGAAGGATTTGTTAGAGAAGGGTTTCATCCGACCGAGTGTGTCACCATGGGGCACACTGATTCTCTTTGTGAGGAAAAAAGATGGATCATTTAGGATGTGTATTGACTACCGGCAACAAAGTCACAATCAAAAACAAGTACCTATTACCAAGAATAGATGATTTGTTTGATCAGTTACAGGGTGCTACGTACTTCTCCAAAATTGATTTACGGTCCGGGTACCACCAATTGAAGATCAGGGAGAAGGATATTCCGAAAACGGCTTTCAGGACCCGGTATGTGTAATTCGAATTTCTGGTAATGTCTTTTGGGCTAACAAATGCCCTGGTGGCTTTCATGGATTTATGAATCGGGTTTAGAAGCCTTTTCTTTATTCCTTTGTCATAGTATTCATTGACGATATTCTTGTGTATTCACAAGGTCGAGAGGACCATGCCGATCATCTTAGGGCAATTTTGCAGACTCTTCATCAGCATCAATTGTACGCAAAATTTTCAAAATGTGAATTTTGGCTCGAATTTGTCATATTCTTGGATCATGTTGTCTCTGGAGAAGGAATTAAGGTTGATCCTCAAAAGATTGCAGCGGTGAAGAATTGGCCTAGACCTATAACACCAACCGAGATTCGCAGTTTCTTAGGCTTAGCTGGTATTATAGATTGTGGAGAGGTTTTCTACTCTTGCCTCTCCGTTGACTAAATTGACTAAGAAATCAGTTAAGTTCCAATGGTCTGATGCTTGTGAAAGGAGCTTCCAGGAGTGGAAATCAAGATTGACTACGACACCGGTGTTGACCCTGCCAGAGGGTACAGATGGGTTTGTGGTATATTGCGATGCTTCAAGGATTGGGCTTGGGTGTGTATTAATGCAACACGACAAGGTTATAGCTTATGTTTCTAGGCAACTCAAGTATCATGAAAAGAACTATCCAACACATGACTTAGAACTTGTGGTGCTGGTTTTTGCATTGAAGATTTGGCGTCATTATTTATATGGGATCCATGTGGATGTATTCACAGACCACAAGAGTCTTCAATATATTTTCAAACAAAGGGATCTGAATCTGAGGCAGAGAAAATGGCTTGAGTTACTCAAGGATTATGACATCGATATTCTATATCACCTGGGGAAAGCCAGTGTTGTGGCGGATGCTCTTAGCCAAAAATATATGGGTAGTTTGGCTCACTTGGAGGCATATCAAAGGTCATTGGCCAAGGAAGTTCACCGATTGGCTAGTTTGGGAGTTCGTCTTGCGAACTCTAGTGAAGGAGAGGTAATTTTCCAAAATAGGGTTGAATCATTACTTGTTGTAGAAGTCAAAGAAAAACAATACGACGATCCATTGTTGGTACAATTGAAGGAGGGAATTCATAAACATAAGACTATGGCTTTTTCTCTCGGCTTGGATGATGGTATTCTAAGGTACCAAGGGCGGTTATGTGTTCCGAATGTGGATGATCTCTGGAAAAGAATCATGATCGAGGCTCACACTTCTAGATATTCCGTACACCCAAGTTCTACGAAAATGTATCATGATCTCAAGGAAGTTTATTGGTGGAATGACATGAAAAGGAATGTGGCGGACTTTGTGGCAAGGTACCCAAATTGTCAGCAAGTAAAGGCCGAACACCAACGACCTGTGGGTTAGCACAAAACATAGAAATCCCAATGTGGAAGTGAAAAATGATTAATATGGATTTTGTGGTGGGGTTACCGCGTACTCCGCGCAAGTTTGACTCAATTAGGGTGATTATGGATCGACTCACTAAATCAGCACATTTCTTGCCAGTTAAATCTACCGACACAGCGGAACAGTATGCTCAGTTGTATATCATAGAAATAGGCAGGCTGCATGGCACTCCAGTTTCTATCATTTTCGATTGAGGGGCTCATTTCATGGCAAAGTTTTGGAAGAAATTTGTAACATCCCACATTTTCATATGTTAAAGTTTCGTCATAAGTTAATCGACGTAAAGTTCGGGAATGAGATTATTTTGAGATTATAAGCATTATGCTATTTCAACAAGTGATCAGTAAATTTGTAAAGGTGAGAGGTAAGAAAATCGAAGAAAAGGGATTTCGTAAAAGTTTGACATTTTGGGATAAAATACGACCAATACCCGGTATTTATGGACTAGTACCATACAAGGTACCACATGACCATGATAGTAAAGTGTATAAAGTGTGTTAAAAGTGAGTAGTATTTTAAGTAATTTGAGATAATTCTTAATTATGCGGGTAATTGGTTAATTATCAGGTAACGGGACATTACCTAATTACTTAATAAGTGGATAAAGGTTAACATTTCCCACCCCACCCCCACGTGGCAGCAAGCCCCTTATTAAGCAAATGACTCTTAGTCATTTCTTATTAGGTGGCATCCTAATACATTAATTACAAGACACCTCAAACTTCAAGACTTTCAAAACAAACAATACTACAATTCAGACATGAGCTTTGCACATTAGTAACGTGAATCCTTACAAATTCCTACAAAAGAATAGTACAATCAGATTCTAACCTTATTCCTAATATTTTCAATACCAAGACATTACAATCAGAAGAGAGAAACGTTAGCAATTCTTCTTGCAACCAAACGATTTCAATAAGATTTAGCAACGTAAAATTTTGTAGTTCTAAAGGAGTACGGTGCAACCTTTTCCAAGAATATCATACAGATTGTTTTCCCTACTCCATGTATGTTAAGGCTAAGCCCTTTCTTCATTTTGGCATGATCTCGTAATTACATGTATTTTATAACGAGGCATAAAGAGAAGTTCATACTTCTGAATTCATATACATTATCCTAGTCTCATAAATTACAGTATTCTCCGTATCGGGACTTCATATTTAATTGAGTATTGTCTTGTTCCAGTCAAGAGAGAAGAAAGCCTATATATACAGTATTACAGTATTTTCATTACCATCGAGCTATAATCGATGGGCAGGCCCCTATTGGGCAACCGCTGATCAGATGGTAAGTTATATACCGAGCCTACTGTGGCCGAGCGCCTATTAGCGAGCCCAGTTGGACAAGATACAGAGTCTAATATGGCTGAGTGCCTATGAGCGAGCCTACTACGGCAGAGCAGTTATATATATATATACAGAGCCTTATAAGGCCGGACAACTATTTTACTTACTATATTGAGAGAGTTGAGTCAGTATCAGTAGGCAAACATATCTTCAGATTATCATTGACTTCCAGTTGCTTTCAGTTATTATATTATCAGTTCAGTTTCAGCTTTCAGTATATTGCCTTACATACTCGGTACATTATTTGTACTGAAGTCCCTTTTGCCTGGGGATGCTGCGTTTCATGCCTGCAAGTCTCGATAGACAGGTCGAGAGTCCTCCAAGTAGGCGATCAGCTTAGCGGAAGATGTTGGTGCACTCAATTTGCTCCGAAGTTGTGTGTTTGGTCAGTATGATTTAGATGTGTATTGTTTGGTATTGCGGGGCTCTGTCCCTACCTTTATGACAATTATGTATTCTTAGAGGCTTGTAGATAGATGTTATGTACGTAAAAGATTGTATGGCCTTGTCGGCCTTTGTTCAGTATACGAGTGGTTATTTTGGTCTTATAGGCCCATTTGTCTTATGTATAAGTTGGTGTCGCATGTTGTATTCTACCTAGCTCGCGGCAGCCTCTCCGGCTCAATTATCTATGATAGTATGAAACGAAAAGATACGTTATGTTGGTTCTCGGTTGAGTAAGGTACCGGGTACCCGTCGCGGCCCATCGATTTGGGTCGTGACAAAATTTCAACAAGGTTTGGGTACTCAGGTGAATCTTAGTACATCCTTCCATCCACAGACCGGCGGGCAAGCAGAGCGGACTATTCAGACGCTTATGGACATGTTGCGTGCTTATGTTCTTGACTTCAAGGATAGCTGGGATGATCATTTTCCACTCATAGAGTTTGCTTATAACATCAACTTTCATGCTAGTATTCAGATTGCACCATTTGAGGCATTATATAGTAGGAGATGTAGATCTCCCATCGGGTGGTTCGAAATTGGGGAAGCTGAGTTGATAGGGCCAGACCTCGTGCATCAGGCTATGGAGAAGGTTAAGATCATTAAGGAGAGGTTGAAAACTGCTCAGAGTCGTCAAAAATCCTATTCGGATGTTTGTCGCAGAGACTTAGAGTTCAAGGAAGATGATTGGGTATTCTTGAAGGTTTTCCCTATGAAGGGTATAATGCATTTTGGAAGGAAAGGGAAATTGAGTCCGAGGTATATCGGGCCGTACAAAATCATTCGGAGGATTAGTCAGGTGGCGTACAAGCTTGAGCTACCACCTAAGATGTCATTAGTGCACCCGGTATTCCATGTGTCTATGTTGAAGAAGGTAGTTAGAGATCTGTCAGCTATTATGCCGGTTGAGACCATTGAGGTTAATAAAGAACTGTCATATGAAGAAATTCCAGTTGCCATTCTTTATAGGCAAGTACGAAAGTTGAGAAATAAAGAGATTGCATCCGTGAAAGTCCTATGGCGAAACCAGCAGGTTGAAGAGGCTACTTGGGAAGCCGGGGAAGAAATGAAGAAAAAGTATCCTTATTTGTTTGAATAGCCATGTATTTATAAAGTTGTAATTTATGAAAATTCTAAGAGTTACTTTCTATGAATTATGTATTATTTGTACAGTTGATGTTAAGGGTGTTCCTTTCCTAGTAATATATTACTTGTGAGGCCATAGTTGGCATTGTTGTGAGTTATGTTACTTCAGTGGTTTATGTATCTGTTGTAAGGATGTGTTTCTGGGGCTCTCTGACAGGTGGATAGAGTTAGTCAAATTTGGAGCTGCTAGTGTGTGGTATGAAAACTGAGTTGCATAAGATGCTAATAGTGAACCTTGACCCTCATTCGAGGACGAATGATCTTAAGTGGGGGAGGATGTAAGGCCCCGTAAAATATTTTCTAAAAAATTGGGATTTCGTGATGTCGGGGCAAGCGTAGAGGTTAACAATAGTAGAAATTCTTCGAACTTTTTCTAAAACCGGGGTTCGAACTTTTTGGATTGAACAGTGCGCTGGGGAGTTGAAGAAAAATATTTTGCAGGGTTCGGCATTTCTGCGGCCCATTATACAGCCGCTTAATCACTCTGCGAGCCGCAGAGTGAAGCAGGTACTTGGGCCATTTTTTATGTCAATTTCGTGGCCAATTATGCGACCGCATAACCATTTTGCGGGCCACACTTTTGTCGCATAATCAGCCTTAGAATTTTTGCGGAGGGAGGTTCTGCGGCGCATTATGTGACCGCAGAACAGGTCTGCGAGCCGCATAACTACCGCAGAACCAGGCAGATTTTTTTCTAGCTTTTGGCACCAAATTGTGCGGCCGATATGCGGACCGCATATCCATTGCAACCGCATACCCTGATCCGGAGCTTCATTTTTGAGTTTTTAAACCCAACCCTATTTCATTAAAACATATGACATAGTACATTTTTAGCGTATTTCTGATATTTTTAAAGTGAGAAAGAGTTCTTAGAGAGGGGAAGTAACCTTCAACCTAATATCCAACAATTCTTGCTCAATCCTTGAAGATTATCAAGGAAAGTCCTCATCTTAAAGGTAAGAATCTATGCCCTAGCTCTTAATTGCAAAAATCTACTAAAAGGGAGATAATTAGAAAGACAATTATTGAGTGTGGGGGTTGTTGTCTTGCATGCATGTATTCTTGAAGTATGTGGGAAGGTAGTGAGCTAAAAAAAAGGGTAGAGAATGGGTTGAGGAATGATAGAATCTTTCCAAAAAGGGCCCTAAAAACATTAATACACACCTAGTGTTTGATAATGTGCTCAAATGAGCTAGAATCATGACCATCTTCCTAATTTTGGTCCAACTTGCTATATTTCTAAAATAGATCGAAGTGCTAAGAATTCCGAAATGTTTTAAAGTTTAAAGGAAGCTCAATTGCGGTATGTTAGCTAAATCCCCTTCTTCTTAGAATCGAATCCCACGGTGTTCATGTAATTGGTGTAAGTCCCAAATTGATCATTATAGAATTGGCTATTCCTAATGTGTTTGTGTTGAAGGATGTATGTTCAATATTTATTCTAAATATTTCATCATGTCATCTTACTATTTGAGGATGTGTTCAAAATGTGGAATATGTGTTAGAAATGTTAAGACTTCATGTCAAGATCAAATAAAGGTTGTTATGCCAAACTGTATGAAAAGCCTCTATGTGCTTAGGATTCCCAAATTGCTCATATGTATACTAATGCCTTAAATGTTAGGCCTTATTGTTATTGATGATAATAATGATGTTTGAATTTGGAAAGGGAAAACTGGAATTATGAAATACGGCCAAGTGCCGAGAATGACTTTCTAATTGAGGCCACTCGTGCCAATGAATTGAAAAGATGTGAAAGAATTATGAAGTGAGATGATTGGTTGAAAAGGTAATGTCTCGGGTGAGACGGCCTAGCCGATCGAGCCGTGATCGGACGCTATGCCGCATACATGGTGGTGACTGTGATGGAAATGATAATTGAAATTGTGGTTATGGTTGATGTCTCAAATGAGATGACCTAGCCGATCGGGTCGTGATCGGACTCCGTGTAAGAATACGGTGGCATTGTGAATTATGGTATATCGGCTCTAAAGATCACCCAATCTAATAACATGAAAATTGACTTGAGAACTTATGTGATCCTTACTTGATGTTTTAGTATTGTTTGAAGCTCTTATTGAACTCATGACTGTTTCTCCCTTGTATTATTATTCACTCTATTGAGATGGTATTTAGTTTTACATACTAGTACTATTCGACAGTACTAACGTCCCTTTTGCTGGGGGTGTTGCATCTTTAAATGGATGCGGGTGGTTTCATAGCAGGCAGTGTTGATCAGCGATAGTGGTACATCCTCTTCCCAACAGACTTGGTGAGCACCACTTCGTCCCGGGGTCATGTATTACATCTTTTGTTCATATTATTATCACATTTTGAGGTATAACGGGCCTTGTTGCCGGCACTATCATAATACTCTTTTGTATCTTTTAGAGGCTCCGTACACACTATGTTGGTTGTACATGGGTGCTAGAAAAGTCAAACAGATTATGTTGTATTTTGATCTCTTGTTCCACTCGAATCATAAGAATGTGTGCATCTTGAAACTTAAAAATGATGTAACCAATGAGACGATTTAGTATTGTATATATGATCTTCCTAATATCTAATTGATGAAATCATGTCTTCTCTTGATCATGGGTGAGTTGGATAGAAAATATCTAACAGGCTTGCTCGACCGGATTCACTCGGTTGAGCGCCAGTCGCGCTCCCCAAGATTGGGACATGACATGAACAAAATCTCTTATCATTTAAACAACTGTGGACAGAATTGAAATCCGTCACTTTGAAAAGATTTGATGCTCGCACACTTGATGCTTTAAGTCTCCAAGTGCATCTTTCATCCACGCATTCAAGGGTATACTTGTTTATAATACAAATACAGTTATGTATCATGTTATTGATAAAACAACACACACAATCCGTACAATTCTGTACTCACATAGTATACTCATATATCATACCTATATACTATATCAGTATCATATTTTACTGATAAAAAATATAGACAAACCAGCACAATTCTATACTCACATAGTATACTATTTAACATACATATATACTATATTGGTATCATGTTGTACTGATAATAACAAATATACAAACCAGCACAATTATATACTCCCATAGTGTACTGATATAGCATACTTATATACTATATTAGTATCATCTTTTACTGATAAAAAATACAGACAAACCAGTACAATTCTATACTCGCATAGTATACTGATTTAGCATACTTATATACTATATCCAAATCATCTTTTACTGATAAAAAAATACAAGCACAAACCAATACAATTCTATACTTACATAGTATACTAATATAGCATAGTGATATACTATGTCAGCATCATGTTTTACTGATAAAAAACACACACAAACCAGTAGAATTTTATACTCACATAGTATACAATATAGCATCCTGATATACTATATAGGTATTATATAGTTTTTTACTAGAAAAAATGTAGACGAACCTTCTTGGGCATAATTTATTAACCCAATATTGACATTTATCTCTAACGGCATACTGTTTCATAACGAGAGCCAGCAGGTTCTTTTCTTTGTAAATGTATCCCTTTTCAACTTTTTGATAAAATTAATCAGTTATGATGTTTGCATCATCAAGTTCTATACCGGTGTCATCTCCTTCTTGTACATCAAAAGTACTAATCATATCACTGCTTTCAAATTATGCAATTTCTGATGAAATTGTAGCAACATCAAAACTGGAGGTGCTTGCAGCAATAGTATTTTTAGCAAACGGCACACATAGTGGGAGTATTGTCATCCATGCACTTGATTTTTTCAATTCCATGTAAACACTAACACTCATATCGCTGCAAATTGTAATTGGTGGATATCCTTGAGCAATAGCATACTGAATAACTATTGTGTTACTGTCCAATTGCAGTTGCTTTGTAATTTCTCTAAGAAGTTGTTCAAATTTCCAACAGGTCTTTATTAGAATTGCATCAACATGAAAGTTTATGAAATTATGGTTATCATCCCATTCTCCACTATGCTGCAGCAGAATTGGTATATTTTTCATTCTGAAGTTATAACTACTTTTATGTCCAAAATTGAATCTCGACAATACAAATTTAAACAGTGTTGATGTCAAATATTGAATTTCAACAGAAGATTTTTTGAAATCAAATCAGTTGTTATGATTCAAACCTCCAGATCTCCATATCTCCAAACTGAAAATAGAACTTTCAGCTAAAAATTCAGAAGTTTGAGCACTAAACTTCTGTAATTTGCGAAATCAAAATCGAAAAAATAAGATGCGAATTTGAGCATCAAAAGTTTTAGCATCTTTCAAAGTCAAATTAGATACTTCTACAAAATTTAAGGAGAAAAACTCGAATTTTAAAGAGAAATCAGCATCTTCGCTCTGTTTTTTCACACTTTCGATCTTCAAATTAGGTTGGCGATCTTCAAATCTTCAACAGATGCTGGTAATGTTTGTGCGTAAATTTTCTAAAATTTTGAGCAGCTTTTGCGTTTTTATAAGTAGGGCATTAGCATGGGGTAGTTATTTTGAGATACTCGTTTGTTTATTAAATGGGTAGGGGATTGTAATTATTTAATGGGTAGAATTCTTTTATGGGTAGAGCAGGGTAAATATTTTAACTTTTATAGGTACTCCTGTGTTTTCCCCTATATTCATCGCCACATAATGGACCATTGACATGACATGTAAGTCCTCCCTCATTTTTTTTCTCCTTTTTTTATTGTTAGTAGTTACAAACGAAGTCTAATTAGAATTGGTGTTAACAAATTTTTTTTCGAAAAAGGATCTAAACTGCCCCTATCGTTTGTTAAATGGTTTACAAATACCTTCCGTCCATCTATCAGTCCAAAAATACACACAACGTTAATTTTATTAATAAAATTACCATCGCGTTTAACGGCAGAATGGATGAGCCTTTCATTTAATGAGTTGCAATTTTTTTTACTAGAACACGTGGCATTTTCGACATAGAATCAAACATGGGTCTTATTTCAACTCATTAACGGATCCGTTTGTTACTCGGGTCAAAATATTTACATTAACCCATCCTTTTTTATGGCATCAAACTTTTACATTAACCAAACGATGTCATATCAACAACTGGAAATTTCATTTTCCGGTGGTTGTAGCTCCGCCACGGGTGGCACTCCTGGAAAGGAAAGATGTGGGAGGAAGCAGAGCAAGATGCAGGAGTTGATGATGAGCTGCTTGCTATTTTGGGTTAGAAAGTGAAGGCATCAGACATGGCTGAAGTTGCTCAGAAACTTGAACAGCTTGAGGAAGTTATGGGTAGTGTTCAACAAGATAATCTTTCATTTCTTGCTTCTGAAACTGTTCATTATAACCTTCAGATCTCCCATCGTTGGCTCGAATCTATGATCTCTGAACTCAACCCACAAGAACCTTTTACCAATTAATCTTCCTCTTTCACAACTAATATTCCTCAAACAACAAATCTAACTGCTATCCCAGGTAAAGCCACTTTTCTCCAAATTGAAAATCCAACTAGATTGAGCTGCCGGTGTAACGGCCATAGAGCAAGAGATTCAAACCCACAACTACAACAGAGTTATCGTCGTCCTCGTCACGAATCTCGGTGGGTGGTGGTATGTGGGAAAGTTTTGAGAACGTCACAGTTAACTTGGCCACATATTAATGGCATGTGCAGAAGCAATTCAACAAGAGAACATGAAATTAGCTGAAGCTTTGTTGAAGCAAATTGGGTTCAAAAGGATGGATTAACGTAAAATTTTTGATCCGGGTAACAAGCTCGAGAGTCGAATTCGTTAATGGGTTGAAATAAGATCCATGTTTGATTTATTTTTGCTGAAAATGCCACGTGTCCCAATGAAAAATACTACATCATTAAATAAAAGGCTCATCCGTTCTACCGTTACGTTATGTGTATTTTTGGATGAACTGATGGTATTCCTAAATCATTTAACAAACAATAAGAATAACTTAGATCTTTTTCTATTATTTTTTGTTTTTTATTTGGTGTCCCTTACTTGTATTGGATTCTTGACTAGTTCGAAATCACCCAACATAAGGTCAATTTAAGGGGAGTGCTCTCTAACAGAATTTATTTTATATTCATGGATTGAACCCAGATAAAAGAATTTTCTCCATCCCATTGTGGGTTAATTCACAAATTGATATTCCACCAATCAAATTAAATACTATATTCCTATATAGCACCAACATCTTTCTGGTGGTCCTCAAGCATCGCTTGAACTTTTGTTATACGTATGTGACATGAGAGGATTGGTTCTCTTTCTTGACTTCTCTTTTCTGTCTTTTTTTTTGTGTTTTTTCCGTCCTCTAAAATTAGGCGAAAGACAAATTAAAGAGGCAGGGCACTTTAAACTATGTGACTATCCATGATTCAATCTTCTCGTTCCCCACCTAGTATAGGGCAAACGGCAAATTAAGCTTCGAAAATGGCTACTATATTGAATAGAAGAGGTTGAGTTATAACAAAAAAATATATGTGAAGATGTGCGTATCCGATATGGTTCTACTTGTTTCCCTTCCAAAAAGTCAGGTTAAAGTCAAAACAAATGACGAATTTAGAATTTTAGTTATATGATTTAACCTTTAAGGTTTTTACTATTAAACTCATTATAACTTCAATTATAAATTTAAGGCCAAAGGTCCAAATATGCCCTTATACTATACGAAATTGAGCACATTTACCCTTCGTTAATACTTTAGCTCAAATATGCCCTTACCGTCACATGGTTGGTCCATATATACCCTTAGAGTTACACAGTTGGCCCATATATGCCCTTTTCGAAACGGAATTCACCCAAACTAATTAACTCTTTCGTTAATTGTATTAAAGTGTATTACAAATACTATTTTCTTTTTATTAGTACTTTTTTTCTTTACCTTTCTCTTTTCTTTCTTCTTTTTTCTTTTCTTCTTTTTTTTTTTTCCTTTTTCTTTCTCCCTTATCCGTTTCCTCCATTACTGATGTCTTCTCCATTTTCGTCACCAATTTCACTTGACAAAACTCATGAATTCCAATTACTAAGAAAATTCTCCCATAAGGTAATCAAGTTTCAATTTCACTGGCCCTCTAAATAAACGAAATTAAATTGTCCAAAAATTATGGCTTAAACTTTAAAATAATAAAAACATCTCAACCTTTAACAATACTCAAAATACCAAAATATTTAAATTATTTTCACAAAGATAATTTAATGATTAAAAGCCTAGAGTTCAAGTTGTAGTGTTATAAATTTGAGTTGTTAGTCTTTTTCATCTTTTTTCAGCTAGACATTTTCTATTTTTTATTAACTATGTAAATTAGGGGTGTACATGGAACGGGTTGGTTCGGTTTTTATCAAAACCAAACCAAACCAATTACATCGGTTTGAATTATTTGGTTTTGTTGGATTTTCGGGTTTTTTGTTACATAAATATTATTTCAATCTTACTTTGTTAAAATTTTTAGAACTAAATATATGTTCAGTAAAAATTAAAAAATTGACAAACATATGATCTATAAAAATATTATTATGGGAGAATTTTCTTAGTAATTGGAATTCAAGTGTTTTGTCAAGTGAAATTGGTGACGAAAATGAAGAGAACATCAGTAATGGAGGAAATCGGACAAGGGAGAAAGAAAAAGGAAAAAAAAAGAAGAAAAGAAAAAAGAAGAAAGAAAATAGAAAGCTAAAGAAAAAAAACTACTAATAAAAAGGAAATAGTGTTTGTAATACACTTTAATATAATTAACGAAAGAGCTAATTAGTTTACGTGAATTCCTTTTCGAAAAGGGCATATATGGGCCAACTGTGTAACTCTAAGGGCATATATGGACCAACTATGTGACGGTAAGGGCATATTTGAGCTAAAGTATTAACGAAGAGCAAATATGCTCAATTTTGTATAGTACAAGAACATATTTGAACTTTTTCTATAAATTTAAAGTTATGAGTTTATATCTACTGTTTATTATAATTTTAATTAGCATTTACCCATAAATTTAACAATGAATCCGATACATGAAAGCTACATCCGCCCCTCTAAAGAAGAGTACAAAAACTAAGACGGGATCTGCAGTCAGCTGTTGGATGCTATCCTGGAGAAAACTACAAAACCATACATTGTACTCTTACCTTAAAATAGGAGCACATGACACCACCTGCTATAGTTTACCTACTACTCTTTCTGATTTGTCTAAAGGGCTCTGTTTCTAGGTATAGCCGTATAGATTAGTGATTTTCTAGGAATCCCTTACTCCCTATTTCTGGCATTCATCAGTTTTATCTGTCTGAATTCTCTAGCTCACAGGATTAGTTAAGGACAATAAAGAGAGAAGAAAATTATAGAACTGGAAAAAGGAAAAATAAAAAGAAGAATAGACAAAATAGAAGTAAGACATATGATGTCTCATTCAAATTTCCTTTTTAATTCTAATCCAGAATCATCTTCTGTAAGCTGTGCTTTCAATTATCTTTCTAATTAAGCTTTTAATTTGTTATACTTGGAAAACATATGATCTCTTTTTCTTAATTAATTCTTTTAATACAACTATACAAGTACATATGAACAGAAGAACACATGTTCAATATCCATGCACAAAACCATCAGAAAAAACAGAGGACCAAATTTTGATCATATCCATTATGTTGTTCGACAATCAACTAGTCCTGGTTTCTCAAATATCACGTGGAATCTATGTATATAAAAGAACCTAGTATAGTCGTCAAGAGTCTTTTTAATCTTAAATATAAATGAGTGATTAGTTTGCGGATATGCTGACTTCCGCCTAGGTGATTTTTCTTCTTCTAATTAAAACCTTTTGTTTTTATTTATTTAGTGATAGAATTTAAACAAAGTAAGAGAAATCTAAAATCTTTTTTGTTTTTATTTATTATATGCATGCGGTATGATTTGAGTGAAACAGAAAGGAAACAAGTAAAACACTGAGAAGGATTCAGCTGTGTTGTGTACTTGTGTTACAAAGAAGACGAGTAATTACAGACAACAAAAAAAAATACATATACTCCTATTCCTTATTATATGCTGATATTTACAACAGCGAAACAGAAAATGAAAAAGGAAACAGAAGAAGAAAAATGATAACACTTAAATTCCCAAGAGAAAAATCTCCGCAGAGCCTGCCGCAGGATTAAGGGAAAACCAAAACCTCGTTACAGTAACACAGGATAATTAACTATGATCTGTAGTTAGGAGTTATCTTGATAACAAGACCAGGGAAGACATCATCAGGATCATGAATATGTGGATTCCGTTCAACAATATAAGGATCACCACACTTGTCACTAATTGTATGCAGAGTTTCACCTTCTCCGACCACATAGATTTCATCACAAGGCCTGTTTAGGAAGTGGTTCCCTTTTATCACAGCTCCATCTGTAGAGTAATAATTCTCTTTCAATGAGCTAACTAAAAGCAGACCCAATATTACCATAGCACAGTACAAAGAAGCTGCATCTACTATCGCTATTAGTGTTTTAATGGACTTCATCTTAATAAGGTGGTGTCTTGTGAGAGAGAATTATAAAATTGAAGGAGAAAGAAAAGATGGGTGTTTGATTGAGTGTCAAAATGGGATTTATATATATATATAGGTGTGAGTGGGAATAAAAGGAAGAAAATATGGAAGAAGTTTCAAAGTTGGAGATCATAAGTTGGGTTTTGGGAGAACCACTAAAGTTGGGAATTCTAATTTGGGTTAGGAGGTGGAGTTGGTATTTCAGTCGTGTTTGATGGTTAATGGTTAGGGCAGTTGAATTCAAAGTCTTCAACTATATATTTCATCTTTACTTTAGTGTACTTATGAAATTTTGACTAATTTAACGCGCCTTCTTCCTGCGGGATTTATTTTGGACGGAGAAGAAAAATTAGGGATAATTTAGGTTGTATTTTCTCACGTAGTCATTCAACTTATGATCACTTTTTCTCTTATAGCTTTTAAAGTAATTGTATTAAAATCATTAAATAATACGTAGCTTGTTACTCAAATAAATCAGCTAAAATATCTAAACTTCGATGTCAACAACTATATATAATTCAAATAAATCATCTTTTAGGGTTTCAGATTTTCTTTTCGGTTATTATACGAGTAGATATTATTCGTTCATAATCATATCCATATGATAGCTAGTAAAATGGGAAAAAGACAGATGGGATAAAAATAATAGGAAAAGATATTCCTATCCGTCAAGCAACTGAAAATTATTAAATGACTCTGATTACAAATCTAGAAAAACATCCAATTCAATGTAGTTACTTGAGAATATGGTTGACCAAATATTATTATGGCAAGGTGGCATTAATTATGTGTCCAACTATATATTTCATTGGCGAGTTAAAATAATTAAGTGCCGGGAATACTAGATTAGTTCGTGTAGTGTTTGCCAATAGGACACGTGGCGCATAAAAGAGATTTTGGCCATTTTCCCTCGAGTTTAGAAAGCTCACGCGAACCAGATGAGTCATATGTTGTCCAGACTCCATGCCATGTTTGATTTCTACACGTCTTAACTTTATATCCTAAAGAAAAAGAAACCGTCACATTTTTCCTAAACACGGCAAAGGAGTCTTTTTCTAAACCAAGATATGACAAAGAGGAGTTTTGTCCAAGCCTATACCCACTCCTTTAGAGAGAAGGTTTATATCGTGGGCTAACAAGTTGCAGAATAAATTTTGGAAAGTCAATTCATTGATCTATTCAAGAACTCTTTCAAATTTAATTATATGAAAATAAATTAGATTAATTTGTGCTATACTAAAATAGTTCATGATTCAATTCGCTATACTCAAAACTATTATAATTTGTTTTGAGACCAAAAAAAGGTTACCCTTCCCTTAGAGAAAGAGAAAGTAGAGTTAATTTCTTGGATGGTCATTCCACTTAATGTTACTTTTATTTGTTTTAAATCAGTTAAGACACTCATGTTTTACCTATTATCGTATAACATAACTGCTACATCAAAAGTAATAAGAAAAATATAAATATTCCCTTAAGTTTGAGAATAGGTTTAAAGTTGTCCTACAAATATACCTTTGTGCATATCAGAACTAAACACTTCTGACCGGTCTTCTATTAGTAATATTTTGTAAGTGAGTTTTTTTTTTTCCTTTTTAGAAAAATACCAAGAAATACTTCTTCACAAAGCAAAAGTTTAAAAACTTCTGCAAAGATTTTTTAAGAAAAACTTGGACAAGTATGTTTCAAATATAGTTTTTCAAGATTCAAAAAATTACAAACGCCAGAGTTTATTTAACTATTCTAATAACAGTCTAATTTTTCATATTAATAATTAGTTTAAACAACATTTTAGAGTGCGGTAGAAAGTCAATTACAAGACACAAGTATGCTGTAGTTCAAATATAATTATACCTAAATTAAACAAGAAAAGTAAATCTAAAGAAAATGCTATGAAAGAAGATAAGAGAAATAGCTGTAATTAGGAAAATGATTAACATCCTTTATTTTCTTTTTCTTTTTCTTTTTCTTTTTATTACTAATTTGTATGAGTGATGAAAAAGTTGAAAATATAAATAATTCTAGATGTTCCTTAGAAAAGTTGGGACTCGGAAAAGTGCTCTAAAGACTTTATTCTGGATCAGATATGTGGGGGGGAAAAAAGAATTTATCTTCTGTATCCTCCAATTGTCAGCGTACAAAACAAACATTTCATGCTATTTATTTAGAGAAATAAGAACAAAACACTTAAGTAATAATTGTAGAAATCTATAGGTATCACCTATAATCAGTTACTAGAAATGCAGAATAATTATTTAAGTTATTACTTTACATTGATCTGCGTTCGTTACTTTTAACCATTAGTGTTAGCACGAGACTGGAAATGCTTAGCTCTAATAAATTTAAAATAGTCACAGATATACATATATAGGATTACTTTAGACCTATTTTTAAGCGTAAGGGACCATTTATTCATTTTCTAGTGCTTTTCACGTATGAGTTAGTTTGTGGGATAATAATAGGTAAAAGATAAGTGATTTTATTAGTATAAAATAAATAAAAGTGACTTTACTAAGTTAATTCTAAAATTTGATTGAAATTAATTCGAGGAAGTATGTTATAACTGTTAGCTAAAATTAAATTTGATCATGATGAACACTGCTTGAAGACTATAGTATATGACGTGGATGACTAAACTTTCAATAAATTTAGCAACGTGGTATACTGCTATAAAATCAAGACGAAATTAGAAAGCTTGACGATATGTTACTTATTTATTCGATCCACAAAACAATAGGCAAAAGATAATGTTTCTGAATTAACTTTCGCTTTTTCGCCATGTAACACAAAACAAGGGATGTAGGTTAGATTTTTGTGGCAACAAGATATATACAATACAACAATCAATCAAACAACAACAATAACCCAGTATAATCCCATTAGTTGGGTCTGGGGAGGGTAGTGTGTACGCAGACTTTACCCTTACCTTGAGATAGAGAGTTTGTTTCCGATAGACCCTCAGTTCTCTCCCTTCAAAAACTCTCCACTTTGCTTTTGGGGTGACTCGAACTTACAACCTCTTGGTTGGAAGTGGAGTGCTCGAAAACCTTTACAACAATCAATGTTGACAAATACATAACCAAATCTATCAAACTCCAACCAACCTTTGGAAAAAGGTTCAAACTAACAGAAACTGACCCATCATACCATTCAAGTCTTTTTGACCATTCTGGCGAAAAGTTATTATACTTTCTTTTTTCCAGGCAACATATATAAGCATTAGTTTCAAATGGAACAGTTAAAATTCCTAACACAAAAGGCACGTCAAAAAGGTGTTGCCCCATGTTGTACGGTTAAGATCACTTTTGAAAATTGCCCATCAAAAAATAAAACTAAACCAACAAAAGTTGAACAAGTCCCTATGGAAATGATCTTCCTGATTTCAAACTAATTTACTTGACTCTTCTCTCTTCTTCAGTGAATTATTTATAAATTAAATATAAAATGATTTATATACTTAAAAAGGAAAGATGATTTTGTCAAAAAGTGTTAAGCCATGAATAGAAGTCAACTTCTAACTACAAATGGCTCACTAGTCGGATTCATGGCTTAACTATTAACCATAAAAATATCATTTTTGATCAGGGATACTCATCAATCCAATGAGGTCAAGAATCGGGAAGAAAATTACTCCTAGTTATATCATTTTATAACTTTAAAATTAATAAATTCCATGTCATCAAGTTGGTAATGAAACACCCCCCACCCTCTCAAAACCCACACCCATATCGAACAGTGTCATGTGATATTGCGAAAACTCTTTATGTTGTCATTGCCTTAACAGAGAACAATCTTTATGCAAGTACGTGTCCTGTGATATAGGAAAACACTTTTTGTATTAGGTATAAACTTACCCGCACATAAAGCATGATTATTCCCATTGGTTGGAGAATGGTTGGTGATCGGCTCATATGGACTTGGGAAATCCTTGGTTCAGAAGTTAGTTTAGTTTTTGGGTTAAATTATGCCCAAATGCCATAACTACTTTACAGGATCTTTTTTTTTTTACTTATCAATTTAGTAAATCAAGAGAATTAGTTATTCATTTCCAATTTAACCCTTATCTTACCATTTTCAAATATTAATTGAGATTAATTACCATTAGTAAGGGTAATTTAGTAAAATAAATACTACTTAATACTACCATTAGTAAGGGTAATTTAGTAAAATAAATACCTAATACTAATGTTTTTTAAGAAGTATGCAAGATGTATAATGAACAAGTGAAAAAAGAGCGGAGTGAGTAACAAAGACAGCCTCATTTTCAGTTACTGAATGCTTAGCATACTGATTAACGATCATGCCATGATCATTAATCACGGCATAGAAGCAAGTGTAACTTGATGTAGCTAATCATGGGATGGTTGAAACAGAATTTTAACATTTCCATGAGATTTAAAAGATCAAAGAGGGAAAACAAAGTTCAAAGGAAGAAGTATGTGCTTTAAATTTCAGTAATAATTCATGCTCAAGTTTATTCCTATACACATGTACAGAACATTTATTTTTGAGGAAGAAAAAAGAGGAAAATATTCTTCCATAAAAAAGGTACAGTACTATCTCAATGACTTATTATGGTTGGAAGGAACAATCTTGATAACAAGACCAGGAAAAACATCATCAGGATCATGAATATGTGGATTCCTTTCAACAATATAAGGATCATCACACTTATCACTGATTGTATGTAATGTTTCTCCTTCTCCAACTACATATATTTCATCGCATGGTCGATGAGACAGGTGCAGCTGCTTTCCTCTGACTACAGAATTTTCCCAATTCCCAGTGTTGTTTTCCTTAATAGAACTCATTAATACAAGTGCCATAAGGCTAATAGCACACAACCAAGAAGCTACATCAGATGCAATGAGTATTGTAGTTTTTATTTTGGATCTGTTTTTAATTGATACAGAAGCCATTGTGAGGAGAAGGAGAGAAGATGATTAGATGTGTATAAAATGGTGAAGAGATTAGTATTTATATGGATAATAATAGGTTGAGAGTTTTGTGTGGACTTTAGGTTTGAAGAGTACTTCTGAAATATTGGTTGTTTATTAGGCAAGTTGAGTTGAACTACAATTTGGCGTGTACTTATTTTATGTTCACCAAATTTTGGAAGACCGTTATGATTTATGAGAACTTGATTAGGTAACCAAAATATTCAGTTTGACATATGAAAAAGTTTATAGAAATACTGTTTGGAGCCAAAGTTAATTATTTAATTGGCATGAAATATGTCTGGTATACTACGATTTAATTTTTCTCCTAGGCTGGATGTTGCCTTCAATAAGTTATATGTGAGCAACATATTTGGCTAAAAAAAATTATTAAAAAAAAAAAAAGTAATATATTTGGCTGCTAACTCGTAAACCATGACGACATTCAATTTAAATAGTTAGAAATTACAAGTTTACGTTATTATAAAGATATCATGATTCTAACTGATTCCTTTCTGATAACCATTGACTAAATGTAAAATCGAATTTAAATGAGTAATATTAGTACTTAATATAAAAATGAGTTCCTTAAATTAGGAACAATATTATATTAACTTATTTTTCTTCTCGTAACTAACCTACCATCAGCAACATGGACAGGTTTTAAATTTCTATTACCACCAAATACGTAAACGTAATACTAATTAATACCACCAAAACCTCGCTTGAATTAACAATAATTTACTAATAGAAAATACCAAATGATAACTAAAGCAGCTCCGGAATAGAAGTAGGAGGAAAAATCTCAATGTCAACGAGAACTAAAATGCTGTGTTTGAGCTAGTGGCGAAGGTGAATGACGTGAAGGAAAGGCTAATTACCTTCCCCAATAGACCAATGGTATGAAGTTTATCGCACCGGGTGTTTAAGCCAACCTAATAAATGCATGACACATGTTTTTATATAACAATCTTATTACCAAATTATAGTTAATTAATACATATTTTCAGAATATAACCAGAGTAAATTAGTATTATTTGATATAAGTACAGGATGCTGGTAAGTTTTTATCATATACCAATTCATGGAAAAGTTGTAGCCATCAGAAACCAAACCTAAAACCTAAACCCCAAGTCAAATAGTAATAGGATTGTACCTATATTCTTAGACTGGACCAAATGCTCACTTTCTTCTACAATGGCCTTCTGGCTACTTGCACTTCGCGTGCTAAAATAAGTTTCAAACCATCAGCTTCTTGACCTTGTCAATTCCTTTTGTGCGCTCTTTTTTGACATGATTAGAATAATTGCAATCATTTGCTGCAAATATTCCCCTTTCTTTTCATTGGCTAAAATTTATATTAGGATGTATTTGTTAATAGTACTCTGGAATTTAACAAATGTATTACTCATTCCAAATTTTGCGCACTATGTATCTTTTTTAACAAATACCAAATCATTCTTGAACAATTTCTTTCCTTGTGTGTGAGGGAGGCTTTTTTTTTTTTTTTTTTTTTGGGGGGGGGGGGGGGGTTGTTTCTTTTTTGTTTGTTTATTAATCGAAAGCATGTATAAATCTGGAACCCAGGTCTAGCACCCCAATAATATTCTGTCTTTTTCTTAATCACAAGCATGTATAAATCTGGACCCCTTTTTGCATCCTCTTTCAACATTAAATTCTGTCCTGAATTTTGCTCCCAAATGCAGCCCAAGATAGAGTGTAGTAAAATGTCCACGTAACACCCCAAAATAACTGCCGTGAATAAATAGTTGTTCTAGGAATATTAATTTGGTTGGCTCGAAACCCAGTAATATAACACCCTCTGATTGAGTAAGTTGCCTGCCTTTCTTCAGCTCCACATAAATTAAAGTACATCCTCAACATATATAGGTAGAATATCTCCACATTGTTACGTGACCATTTTCCACCTTAAACACCTGTATTCAATAGCTCTATAAAGCACTAGGCTGAAATCTGGATACTTCTATCACTAATAAAAAGAGAAAAGATGAAAACTCAATAAAAGCATCATGATTCCTGAAAATTAACTTTTCAGTTTAAGATTTTATACATGCTTACGCTGGGAGCAGGCAACAAAAAATGAACTATGGATTTATTCAGCTAGTGTATCTTTCAAACTGATTAAATATAAATTTAATTGCATTGACACTCCTTATGCACAATACTGTATACGGTCAAAACCGATTTCGACCTTCGTATGATTGGTCAAGATGGGAACTTAATGAACCGAAAAGCGTCTTCATAATATCGAGATGAGGTCTGAATCCAGGTTACTGAGCTTCGAGTTTCAGGGACCGATCAAATACCGAGCTCGAAGTCATTACCAAGCTCGAGTCCAAATCGAACTCTGATGCGAAGCGGTGTTACCGAGCTTAAGAGCCAGAGACCGACCAATACCGAGTCCGAATCAATATCTAGCTCGAGTCAGTATCTAGCTCTGAATTTGGAGATCAATCAATATCAAGTCCGATCAAGATCGAGCTCATAGACAAGAGCCGTTACAGGCGTACTAAGGGAGAGAATCTCGACGGGAATTAGGGAAAAGCTAATTTATCATGGGTTTCCCACTATGTATTTTTAATTATATCTAAAGTAGGATCCCTCCACTATAAGAGGGATGGCTATATTTCTGGAAGGGGACAGACATACAATATAACTCAGATACTGTTAATACACTCCTATTCTAAGAGATTATCCATTTGAGTTTTATACATTGATTCATCTTGCTTATTCATAAATCATTCTCCTTTCAACTTTGTTTATATTTCATTGTTTACGGTCAATATTCGACATTTCTACTCACTTTTATGATTTGTGCCAAGTTATACCACGTACCCTTAGAACTACGCACAAATTCAACTCTATCCGTTTTTCGGGTAAACAGTTTAGCGCCCACCGTGGGGCTAAGGATAACAGTGGTCGTTTGGTACGAATCTCTACAAAACACACTATTTTACACCTGCTCCTAGAAGTATCTTTAAATAAAGGTTGAAAATGACGAATTCTCAATTAATGGCCCTACCTATCGACAACGAAGTTGGCCTTCAAGATGAGAACACCAACTTAACCCCCGAGGGTGGAAGACCACTCGTCGATCTCATTGGAGCTCAGGTCGAAGAGCCAATAGACGTCAATTTCAAATGCGGCCATTGAGGCGAACCAACGTTCCGACCCTGAAAATATCATTCATGGTGGAACTCGGTCTGCAGCTCGAAATACCCAAAACGCTGAGGAAAACGGAATCAGTTTGCGTATGATCTTCGAGATGTTGCAAGCTCAACAAGTAGCAATAGCTCAGTTGAAGAGCCGAACCCAGGCACCGACCAGACTCGAGCCCAGTCCACCCCAAGAAGTCACCTACAAAACGAGGCCAGCTATAGTAAGGTCAAATGAGCAAGAATCAGGGGCTAATCCTGAAATTGTTAAGATGCTCGAAGAACTGACAAAACAAATAGAGTCAGGAGAAAGGAGGATCGAGGCAAACGACAAAAAAATGGAAACATATAACTTCAGGGTTGATCAGATCCCGGGGGCATCATCGATATTGAAGGGCTTAGATTCCAAAAAAATTATACAACCCCCCCTCCCCCGAGCGTGGCTCCTAAACCGATCCCAAAGAAGTTTCGCATGCCCGAGATTCCTAAATATAACTGAATGACCAACCCTAACGAACATGTCACCTCTTACACATGTTCCATCAAAGGGAACGATCTAGAGGATGATGAGATCGAATCTGTATTATTGAAAAAGTTCGGTGAAACCCTATCAAAAATAGCAATGATATGGTATCATAATTTACCGTCTAACTCTATCGACTCTTTCGCTATGCTTGCAGATTCTTTCGTAAAAGCACATGCTGGGGCCATAAAGGTCGAGACCAGGAAGTCGGACCTATTCAAGGTAAGACAAAAGGATAACGAGATGCTAAGAGAATTCGTATCTCGTTTCCAAAATGGAACGAATGGATCTACCGCGAGTCACAAACGATTGGGTTGTTCAAGCTTTCACTCAAGGTCTAAATGAACGAAGCTCGATGGCTTCATGGCGGCTGAAGCATAACTTGATCGAGTACCCAGCTATTACTTAGACCGATGTGCACAATCGGTATCAATCCAAAATAAGAGTCGAAGAGGACCAGTTGGGTTCGGGGTCCGATATTAAAAGGGATATCGACCGAGAACCAAGGGCAAACAAGGACCGATATCGGCCGTATAACAGAGATCGTAGGGGTAGCGAAACTTCACGCAACCTCGTACGAGGTGAAAAGAGAAATGATCGAGGCCAAGGGTCTCGGGGGCTGATGAACGGGAATGGGTTCGACATGCATACCGGACCCAGGGAAGCACCTCAATTATCGGAGTACAACTTCAGCATCGATGCATCCGCTATCGTGTCGGCTATCGGACGCATCAAAGATACTAAACGGCCTCAACCTATGCAGACCGATCCTGCCCCATAGGAATCCCAATCAAATGTGTGAATATCATGGCACCCATGGCCACAGAACGGAAGATTGCAGGCAACTAAGAGAAGAGGTAGCCTGGTTATTCAATAAAGGGCATCTTCGAGAATCTTTAAGCGGCAAGGCCAAAAACCATTTCAAAAATAGGGATTTTGGTAGGCAAAACGAATAGGAACAGCCACAACACATCATCCACATGATCATCGGTGGCATCGATATCCCTCAGGGGCTGGTGCTTAAATGCACTAAGGTTTCAGTTATAAGAGAAAAGTGATCTCGAACCCAGGGTTACGCACCCATGGGAACCCTGTCCTTTAATGATGAAGATGCAGAAGGAGTCATGCAACCTCACAACGATGCACTGGTAATATATGTACTTATGAATAAAATTAAAGTTACGCGTGTGTTAATTGATCCAGGTAGCTCGGCCAACATTATTAGATCGAAGGTCATAGAACAGCTCGGTCTACAGGACCAGGTTGTACCCGCAACCCTGGTTCTAAACGAATTCAATATGGCATGTGAAACTACCAAAGGCGAGATAATTCTGCCAATAAATGTGGCCGGAACCATCCAAGAAACGAAGTTTCACGTAATTAAAGGCGATATGAGGTACAACGCCCTTTTTGGAAGGCCGTGGATCCACAATATGAGAGTGGTACCTTCGACCCTCCACCAGGTTCTGAAATTCCCAACATCGGAGGGAGTCAAAACAGTTTACGGAGAACAACCGGCCGCAAGAGAAATATTTTCCTTAGAATAAGCAACTCCGATATCTTCACTATCATCGGCAAAAGGATCGGGTTCGAAGGAGGAACGGAATATAAAATAGCAATCACAAACGTCAGCTCCGACCCAATTAAAGAATCGGAAGACTGATGAAGATGATGAACATGGGATCCCTCGATCCTTCGTGATCCCCGATGATTCCGATGCTACTCAATCTAGAATTGAAGAACTGGAGCAAGTCATACTAATCGAATATCTGCCCGAACGAAAGGTATACCTGGGCATGGGGTTAGATCCCGAGCTCAGGAAAAAGCTTATTCAATTTCTTATAGCTAACATAGACTGTTTCGCTTGGTCCCATCTTGACATGACAGGGATCCCATCGGGAATCACCACTCATAAGCTAAGCTTGGACCCAAAGTTCCACTCGGTAAAACAAAAAAGAAGGCCCTAGTCCGAGGTCAAACACGCCTTCATCAAAGATGAGGTAACCAAACTTCTTAAAATAGGGTCCATTCGGGAAGTAAAATACCTCGAATAGCTAGCAAATATGGTGGTAGTCCCTAAAAAGGGTAACAAGCTTAGAATGTGTATAGATTATAAAGACCTGAATAAAGCATGCCCTAAGGATTCTTTTCCTTTGCCTAATATCGATCGTATGATCGACGCCACGGCCAGCCACGAAACTCTCAGCTTTCTCGATGCCTATTCCGAATATAACCAAATACAGATGAACCCGGAGGATCAGAAAAAGACCTCATTTATCACTAAATACGAGACTTACTGTTATAACGTAATGCCATTCGGCCTAAAAACACCAGTGCAACCTATCAACGCCTAATAAATAGAAAGTTTGAAACACAAATAGGAAAAACAATGGAAGTTTATATTGATGACATGTTAGTTAAATCCCTGCGATCAGAGGACCATTTAAAGCATTTGCAGGAAACTTTCGACATACTAAAGGAGTACAATATGAAGCTCAATCCTGAAAAATATGCTTTCGGGGTTGACTCGGACAAGTTTCTCGGCTTCATGGTATCCAATTGAGGAATCGAGATTAACCCTGATAAAATCAAAGCAATCGAGGATATCACAGCGGTAGATAATGTAAAGGTTGTGCAAAGGCTAATGGGGCGGATAGCCGCCCTGGGACGATTCATTTCGAGATCCTCGGATATGAGCAACCAATTTTTCTCTCTGCTTAAAAAGAAAAGCAATTTTGCATGGACTCCGAAATGTTAGCAGGCTTTGGAAGAGCTAAAATGGTATTTATCGAGCCCTCGATTGCTCCATGTCGCGCCCCTTATTTCTCACGAAATCGGGCTTCGACGTCGTGACAAATTTTTTAAAGGAAGGTATTAAAATAGGAGAGTCGCCACCTAAAGGGTTTGAGGTGCGTTAGGGTACCTATTTGCAAATAACTCTGGTTTAACCAGTTTGCGTTACCAAAGATCAGGTAAGGGCTCAAATTACCTCGAGAAGAAGGTGTTAGACACTCCTCGAGATCCACAACTTTGGGTCCCGGCCGAAATCGAATTATATGAATTAGTCCGAATAAAGAGAAAAGACAAAATTGAGCAAATAAACAAAATAATTGATTTAAGGCAAGGTGGGGGGGTCCTAAGTTTTTTAGCCTAAAGGATCACCCCATGCAACATAAATAATACTTCGTAACTCCCTCGAGGTGGGGTGTTACTCGTATTATTCAGCGGGCACAGACTATCATCTCCTGCTACCCGATTACTATCTTTAAGTTGTTTACCTAAAGCGTACTAATTGATTCTAAATCGTACCTTATGGGTGCACTACCCGTCCCATACCTATAGTCCAGGAGGCGTATGGACCTCTATCTTGGGTGGTTCTAGACTTAACTTAGGTTGCTCAAAATTGAGAAAACTAGGCGACATACAAAACAAATTGGACTTTCATATATAAACAAATAAGGGCTCAAATCAGCCTCCACACTTAGGCAGCAAATGCACCCAAACAAGTCAGGCGTTTGACAGTTTCAGAATTGAGACGAGTTAAAGCCATTAAGCCCTATAGACATGGTTTCTATGTGACCTTGGGATTCAAACGTACAGGCAGTTTCAGATGCAAGATGCTACCTTAGATATAATTTCTAAGTGGCTACGCAGTTGCCTACTAATTACATATTATAAGCGATTAAACCTATAGACATAACATCTAGGTGATTTACACAGTAGTTGGCAGTGATAACTATTGAAGATACTCAGAATTACTCAGTTTTCTCCTATAGGCATGCTTTCTAATAGTGGCAACGAAACAGTGTTGAAAGTTCAACATTAGCACTTGAAAGAAACGAGCATGATAATAATTAAGACTAATTTAGATCCTATAGGCATGATTTCTATAATCAATAATTAAGACTAATTTTAGATCCTATAGGCATGGTATCTAAATTGCAGATTAGGTAGCATATAAATTAACAGGATCCTATACGACATAATGCATGTGCACATTGAGATATTGGTCACTTAATATCCTATAGGCATGGTTTCTAACAGGTAAAAGCAGAATACAATTAAGAAAAGTAGAGAACCTATAGGCAGGATTTCTAACGCATAATAACTGAACATATTTGAGCATAATAACACATTTGAGCAAAGTAGAGAACCTATAGGCAGGAATTCTAACGCATAATAACTGAACACATTTGAGCATAACAACACATTTGAGCAAAGTAGAGCACATATAGGCAGTATCTCTACCCATTTCTTTGCAAGTTTTAAGATAAACCCCATTTTCCCAGTTTTACTAATACCCCAATTGTTATTCAACATTATTACAGACCCAATGAATGGCATAAATTACAGAGTAAAATAACTATAGTGAGCCTACAGCATGCCCAAAGATATACCCAGCCAGGCCAGGCCTTCAACCTCAAGTCCACATAGTTTTACAACAATCCAGAAGTCATATCTTCATTTACATAAAGCAGCTAGAAACCAGTTGATTTAGCCAGTAGGTGAAAACAGAGTTGAGCAATTAGAACCATGACCCTAGTGTGTCAGAGTTCCCAAGGGCTTCAAGAACCCAGGTTAGTGCTCACACTAGGGAGGTTGATAGAGGAAAATCAGAGAATGACTAGAGACCAAGTCCTAGTGTGTCAGAGTTCACAAGGGTCTCAATTGGACCCTGAGCAGTGATCACACTAGGGAGGTCAAATGATAGAACCTAAGTGGCCTTGGCTTTCAGCCGGCTAAGAATGAGAAATCAAAAAAAGAGCCCAACTATCAAGTGAAAGAGAGTGGACCAAGGTTGAGAGACAGGAATTGGGGGATACTTATAATTTAAAAAGACATGACCAAATTGAGCATATAGAGCAAATAATCGAACAAGTCACAAACTTAGCAGGTTTAACACTTAGCGCATAGGCAGTCACATATTGAAAGAATCAGGGAAAGAACAAGTTTGCAGGATTGACAAAGATTATTATGCACAGATGCACAATACTAAACAAGTTGAAATATGATTGGAAATTATGCTAAGTATGCATCCTAGTATCATTATCGAGAAACAAGACAGCATTTAGACATGATGGGGAATGCGCATTGTGATGAGCCAAGTAATCGTAGAAGGAACATGGCATCAAGAGGGTCAAAGACATAATGAGGGACGTGTTATCAGAGAGGCAAGATCATTAGGACACATAACATATGCAAGACTATCATTACAGAGATTCAGAATAGAGTGGAAAGTAAGTTCATGTCAAATAGCAGATGTAGGCATTCAGACATTGACATAGTAGACTAATTAACTAAAGAAGATCCAGTTGTATCAAAGATTCATCCTAATATCAAAAAACAAAAATTCAAACAGGCTGAGATCTTTTCTTCTATTAGTTAGCTTGGATTGAGAAAGCTCCACCCAATAGCGCTTAGCCATGTGTGTGTAGACCGAAATGGTCTCGCGAAGCCGGTCAACGGTAGCCTAAGAGAAAGTCAAGATAATTGTTCTAAATCACAAGCAAACACTAAAGGGGTATGGGATCGAGTGAGCATGCTGAGTGACACAATAGCAGAGAGGCAAATTATAATTAACAATGAAAGTCTTAACACAGGTTACTACAAATGTGAGGCATTCATTAAAGAGATTTAGGACAAAGCAAGTAAACAGATTCATGAACATTCAGGCATCAATACACTAGCTAAACAATCTTAGGAAGATTCAGATTACCCAGTTAGGCGTAGATAATCTCAGAACTAGCATTATAAGGAGTAGTTAAATGCTAAAGAGACTTAAAGCGCGTGTAAAGTTAACAAAATGGTGCTTAAAAGTAACCCAGAAACATATTAAGCCATGGATTTTAGAAGTAAGAACACATGCAAATCAGAGACACATAAGGATGAAATTGCAAAGGGCAAGTAACTTACCAGTTAAACGAAAATACAAGAAAGAACAAAAGTCCACAGTATTCTGAACATCAACGAGAAGCAAGAACCCAAAATTTAGTGGCCTTAACTTTCGGCCGGCCAAAACCAAAGTATAGAACGAGATAATGAAGAATGACTGAGTAAAGCTTTAAATATTTTGTGTGATTCTAGCGATTCCCAGCCTTTTTCTAAAGGAAAATGGGGAGGGGTTTATATAGTGACAAGGATTGAACAAGTAAATAAGGAAAAGTGTCAATCAAACACTAGAAAGTAAAGAACATCACATGCAATCGAAATCAGTAAGGAAAAGAGAGAAATTTCAAAACCCTAATTTTAGGGAAAGTACAAAAAATTGGCAGAATCTAAAAATAAAAAATCAAACGTTGCACATAATCAGATGAATATAGACATAAACATCGCTTAAAATCAAAGAATCGAACCAATTTTGGTTCGATCTAAAGAGATCTGAAACCCTAATTTTTAGGGTAAGTAAGAATCAACAAAATATAAATAAATGTTCGAACTCACAATAGCATAGGATGAACATAGACGGAATAACATTCAAAAAACAGGGATTTGAACCGATTTTGGTTCGATTTTGAGGAGATCTGCTTGCCATGTTTAGGCAAGCACTATAGGAGAGTAGCCAGTACCAGAAGGGGGTCGAGTATGGTAAGTAATAGCCATAGAATCCCATATTAGGTAGGATTAGGAGAAGATTTAGGGGGCGACAGCTAGGGTTCTTGAGAGGGGAATAAGGGAGATGAGAGGATGCAGAGGCGGCGGGCAAAGGAGAAATGGGGTTAGGGTGATTGGTTAATTAAGAATAGGGATTAAACAGGGGTCGTTGATCTTGAGAGATTAACGGGCAGGATTTAAAGCGTGAATGGGGCGGGTTAAATATAGCGGGTCCGACCGGATTGGGATTTAGTGGGTCATTGGTTTGGGCTGGGGTTATTTGGGCTAGTGTATTAGGTGTTTTGGGCAATTGTTTGGTCTGAAAATAGGTTTAAAAGTGGGGCTAGTTTTTAAATACCCAATATTCATTTAAAAACATAATTTATAGAGGTCATTAATAAATAACAAAAATATTATTTGTGCCCTAAAATGATTTAAAATAATAACTTAACATTATAAAAATATAAAAAGTTATTTTTTACATAAATAATGTAATTATACATGAATATAGTGTATTATTGCAAAAATGTGCAATTAGCCTAAAAATGCAAAGGTAATTATAAAAGAAATGCACTGAAAAATATTTAAAACATCATGTTGGTATAAATGATAAGTTTATATGATTAAATCATCATAAAAATAATTTAGAGGATAATTACTGGATATTTATATAATAAAATACAGAAATAAATTGGTTTAAAGTCTTTAAAAATTATGAAAAATTATGAAAATACATGTGTATGCTTATAAATCAAAATGATGATGTATATGCACTATTTTGATATATATATATATATATATATATATATATATATATATATATATATATATATATATATTTAAAAATATGAGGAAAAAATTGGGTATCAACACTCCATACCCCGAAGGCAGACGAACAGCTCTACTTGTATCTAGCTGTTTCAGAGATAGCGGTAAGTGAAGTCCTAGTTCGAGAAGAATGAGGTACGCAATTCCCTATTTATTATATCAGTCGAACTTTAGGTGAGGCCGAAACTAGATATCCACACTTAAAAAAATTAGCGCTTGCTTTAATAAGTGCCTCTAGGAAACTAAAATCATATTTCCAGTGCCATCCAATACATGTTGTGACGACTTATCATCTACGAAATATTTTACACAAGCCTGAGCTTTCAGGTCGATTGGCCAAATAGGTCATAGAGATCGGCGGGTATGACATCGAGTATCCACCTCAAACCGTTATCAAATCTCAGATCTTAGCGGACTTCGTGGATGACTTCACGTCGGCCTTGGTACCCGAAATTGAAAAGCAATTACTGATAAAATCGGATACCTCTTCGGGAATCTGGACCCTCTTTACGGACGGAGCCTCGAACGCAAAGGGGTCCGGACTGGGCATCGTACTAAAATCTCCCACAGGTAATGTAGTTAGACAGTCTATTAAAACTACAAACTTGACTAATAATGAGGCCATAATTGCAGGTCTCGAACTAGCTAAAAGCTTGGGAACCGAGGTCGTGGAGGCCAAATGTGATTCCCTCCTCGTGGTAAATCAAGTCAACGGGACTTTCGAAGTCCGAGAAGATCGAATGCAGAGATACTTGGATAAATTACAAGTGACTCTACATCAGTTTAAGGAATGGACTTTGCAACATGTGCTTCGAGAATAGAACAGTGAGGTCGACACTCTTGCGAACTTAGGTTCTTCGATCGAGGATAACGAACTCAACTTGGGGACTGTCGTACAACTCGTGAAATCGGTAATCGAAGAAGGTCATGCCGAGATAAACTCCACGAGTCTAACCTGGGATTGGAGAAACAAATATATAGAATACTTCAAGAACGGGAAACTTCCATCGGCTCCAAAGGAAATGAGAGCTCTACGCACGAAAGCTGCACGGTTTACCTTATCCAATGATGGAACGCTGTTTAGAAGGATGTTCGATGGCCCACTGGCAAAATGTTTGGGACCGGGAGATACCGACTACATCCTACGTGAGATTCACGAGGGCACTTGTGGGAATCATTCTGGTGCTGATTCATTAGTCCACAAAATAATCAGAGCAGGATATTATTGGATCGATATGGACAAAGATGCCAGGGAGTTCGTTCGAAAATGCGACAAATGCCAAAGACATGTGCCCATGATTCATCGACCCGGGAAACTTCTCCACTCGGTCCTATCTCCTTGGCCTTTCATGAAATGGGGAATGGACATCGTCGGCCCCCTCCCATCGGCCCCAGGTAAGGCTCTGTTTATTTTTTTTATGACTAATTATTTCTCTAAATGGGTTGAAGCACAGGCTTTCGAGAAAGTCAGAGAAAATGAGGTGATAGACTTCATTTGGGACCACATCATATGTCGATTCGGGATGCCATCCGAGATTGTATGTGATAATGGACAATAATTCATCGGAAGCAAAGTGACAAAATTTCTCGAAGACCACAAATTCAAAAGGATCCTATCGACACCTTATCATCCCAGCGGGAACGGACAAGTCGAGTCGACCAACAAAACCATCATCCAAAATCTTAAGAAAAGATTAACCAACGCCAAAGGAAAATGGAGAGAAATATTACCCGAAGTCCTATGGGCATACCGCACAACCTCAAAATCGAGAACCGGAGCGACACCGTTCTCGTTGGTTTATGGCGCCGAAGCTCTTATCCCAGTTGAGGTTGAAGAACCTAGCGTTAGGTTTCGATATGCAACAGATGAATCAAATAACGAGATGATGAACACAAGCCTAGAATTACTAGACGAAAAATGAGAAGCAGCTCTTGTCCGATTGGCCGCCCAAAAATAGCGGATTGAAAGATACTATAATCGAAGAACCAATCTTCGCCATTTTAAAATCGGGGACTTGGTATTAAGGAAAGTCTGTCACGACCCAAACTCGAGGAGCGCGACCGGCGCTCAACCGAGTGAACCCAGTCGAGCAAGCCTACGTTACATCAATCTCTCATCATAACTCATGCATGATTTATCAAACATAATTAGATCATGACTTTCATATTGAATACATTTGGCTCAATGGCCCATAATTTCCTTTTTTTCTTTTCTTTTTCACTCATGATGGGTACATAGCTTCATAAATATCTGTGAACATAAATACATGACGAAATTCAAAACTTAAGTACATGACCCACAGTGTACATGGAGCTTCTATGACAATAGATACCTAAGTACATAATACCAACTAGACTCGAGTGCCCACTGAAATTGTAGTAGGCTCACCATAATCTGATGCACAGAAGATTCCTACCAAAGATTCATATCATCCTGTAGAAGTATACCTGCATCCATTAAAATATGCAGCGCCCCCGGCAAAAGGGATGTGAGTACTGTCGAACAGTACTAGTATGTATAACTAAACACCCTCTCAATAGAACAATTAATATTACAAGGAGGAATAATCACAAAATCAATAAAAGTCTCAAACAATACCAAAACATCAAGTGTCATGTAAATTCCCATAATTTCAGATTAGTGAGTCTTAGCACCAATATACCATTGTTCACAATACCATTATTCATGATACCAATACCACCGTCCTCTCAGCACGAAGTCCGATCACGACCCGATCGGCTAGGCTGTCTTATTCGAGACATCAAATCCTTTTGTTTTTATATCAATCACAACATTTCATATTTCTTTCATTGAAGTACATCAAAAGACTACAAAACATCGCGTAGGTTGAAATATCGAGCCTTATTATACTTGCATCATTCTAAACTTCTTTTAGGGTCAACTGAGCCATATGATCTATACGCGGAACACATAATATAAAGTAATTGAAACAACATGTATAAACAAGGCCAATGAAAATGACTCATAATGTCTACGTTGACAATGCGTCTTACTTGACCGTCCATATCCTTCTCTTATCTTACCCCTATGCATTTCATAGACCGTCCCTAGTGTTCACATATCATATTATACACTTATGCATTTCATAGACTATTCATAGGATTCACATATACCATACGATACACCTGTGTATTTCATAGACCGTTCACAGTGTTTACTTACATAATACACATGTGCGTTTCATAGACCATTCACAATGTTTACTTACACAATATACATGTGCGTTTCATAGACCGTTCACAGTGTTTACTTACACAATATACCTGTGAGTTTCATAGACCGTTCACAGTGTTTACTTACACAATACACATGTGCGTTTCATAGACCGTTCACAGTGTTTACTTGCACAATACACCTATGCGTTTCATAGACCATTCACAATATTTACTTACACAATACACATGTGCGTTTCATAGACCGTTCACAGTGTTTACTTACACAATACACCCGTGCGTTTCATAGACCGTTCACAGGATTTCATAACACATCATTATGCATATAACCATGTATAAACTCAAAGCGACATGATTAACATTACATTAAGGTCGTTATTGGAACACTTCATGTTCATGCTCATCATGGAGAAATATAGCACATTACATTAGCACATGCATGGTGAATCAATAAGTCAATTTCAATAGCACATAAGCCCAATTTCCTTTCTTAAGGTTCATCATCATTTAGCATAGGACATCTCCCTTCCATCTCGTTATTCACTCACTTGACATCTTGAGGTCATTAGCTAAGTTCATGATTCTTGAGGACTTAACATCGAAGTCATTTACATACATTATTTCAGAAGCATACAACTATAGTTGAAACCATTGGGACATACAACACCTCATAATTCTCATTTAGGCGAACAACCATATTTCATCTCCATACTATCACTTCATTAGTACTTTCAATTACATACAACATCATTATTTCATTGGTTCCCTTTTTGCCATACATATTATTCTTCATTCATGGCACTGTGGCCGTATCTTATATTCCATACTTTCATTTCATTACTTTCAATACTCATCATCATATTTCACACATCATTTCATTTCATTGGCTCTATTGGCCACAATCATAACTTTCATTATTGGCACGGTGTCTACACTTTATATCCTCAACTCACTACTTTCGCTTTCAAGCATCTTTATAAATTATCGGCAATAAAGAATCTCAAATCATGACTTTTAATACACCTATGAGCAAATAAGAGTCTTATGTACATTGAGACTTCTTACACAATTTGTCATAATAGCATTCACTTCAAACGCTACTTGGAGTCATAATATTTTTATACCCAACTCATGCTTTGAACACATTTCCGAAGGATAACATCATATGATAAGAGTATCCGAAATACATTTTGAATATATACCTTTCAACACAAAGCTTATTTGGAATAATTGATTTATAAAGAATAACTCGGGAATTACAAGAGCATCATGGAATTCAATTCTATGAAAGAAGTTTAGCCAATATACCTCACTTTGAGCTTTCCTTAAATTACTACAACGTTCCGAAAATTCTAGCAATTCCAATCTATTTTAAGACATAACAAATTGAACCATAATTAGGAAGATATTCATGGTCTCAGCTCGTTTGAGCATTTTATCAAACACTAGGTGTACAAATTTAACTACAAGGTTCTTCTACAAGATTTCCTTCACTCCATAACTCAATCTTTACTTATTTGAGCTCAACAATCTTTCCACAAACCTTATTTGTACAAGCATATATACATAATACTCTTACACCCAAGAATCATACTCTCAATCACCAATCTTTTACCCCAAACTCGAAATTGAAGATTAAGGGTTTGAATCTTACCTCTTAGATGAAGATCTTGTGATTAGCTTCCTTGATTTTTGAAGATTGGTGCAAGATTGGATGATTATAATGTTAGGTTCCCTCCTTCTCTCTCTAAAATGCTCTTACCTCTCTCTAAAACCTTCAGAAAAATACTCCAAAATAAGCCCCAAAGCCTATTTATCAAAATGGGGTCGGGTTATGAAAATAGAAAAATTAACCCTCCAAACTCAGCTATGCGGTCGCACAATGGACCGCACAATTAGTGTGCGGGTCGCATAATGGTCGCACAATTTGGTGCCCAGAACTAGGCATTTTGCGACCAGTTTGCGATCGCATAATGGTTGCATAATTTGTCACGGAATCGCATTCTGTCAGCCTTTGATAATTTAGTCATAACTTCTTGTAGGAATGTTCAAATGATGAACGGTTTGAAGTGTCGGAAACTAGACTCAAAGCTCTTTAATTTGCTAGGTAATACAACATATAATTCTTCATATCAAGAGAGGTATGATCGTTTGAAATTAGGTCTTGTGCGAACTCACTTGAAACTTTATTCTATCATGAAATTTTCAACTTGCCTTAGCCTTGGGGCTCTTCTTAGACCATAAACCATTCTTAATGCATCTCATACATATATTATCATGATCAATTAATATCATTCATATAATAGTCCCTTTTCTACACACAAAATAATATAATTAGCGCACATCAACTTTCTTACTAGCGCTCAAGTACTTCAAAAAATTTCGGGTGTTACAAAGTCACCCTCAACACCCGAAATCCAAATGAAGGAAAACTGGGTCCAAACTGGGAAGGACCGTATCAGGTTCTCAAAATCGCCGGTAAAGGATCCTACAAGCTCGGTGTGATAAACGGCAGACAACTACCAAGCAATTGGAACGTGTCGCACCTAAAATGATACTACTGCTAAGGTACGACCCTCCCGTGTTCATTTATATTTTGAAACTAAGCCTTGCATGAGTTCGACCAGGAACAGGGATGGATTATTCAACCCGAAGCCTTAGGCCTGAAAGCACGCGTTGCACTCTTTTTCCCTTAAGCCGGTTTTATCCCAAATGGATTTTTCGGCAAGGTTTTTAACGAGGCAACTATTGATCGTGCTAACTTAGAACAATTCCACAGTATCCGAGGCCTCTTTACAATCAACCTCGAATACTGGGGGGCATTACCCTCAAATATATCAAGTTCAATGCAAGAAATATCAAAATCGATTATCAAGTTCGATGCAAGAAAATTACTTCATAACAATAGGGTTTCGATAGGAAAAATTGTAAGAGCCAAATGGTCAAAACGAACAATGCTCGTGTAGTTTACTCGATCCCTTGTACAAAACATGAACACATGTATAACGACATAAAGAGAAATTTTCTTCTTTACCGATATCTCATATCTCAGAATCCATCCTCTATTTCGTGATTTATTATGCATACAGGCTTAAGGGACTATTACCCCATAAATCGGGGACTGCCAACCGAAAAATCAACGAGATCAAGTCCCACATAAGCCTAAGGGCTACACTCGACTACTAAGCCTACGGGCTACTCTTATTTCTAGTTCGAGCAATCACTCACTCGACCAATAAGCCTACAGGCTACATCACTTCGAGTTCGAGAAAGCACTCACTCGATTATTAAGCCTAAGGGCTAAACTTACTTCGAGTTCGAGCAATCACTCACTCGACTACTAAGCCTACGGGCTATATTACTTCGAGTTCGAGCAAGCACTCACTCGACTACTAAGCCTATGGGCTACTCTTATTTCGAGTTCGAGCAATCACTCACCCGGCCACTAAGCCTATGGGCTACTCTTATTTCGAATTCGAGAAATCACTCACTCGACCACTAAGCCTACGGGCTACATCACTTTGAGTTCAATCAAGCACTCACTCGACTTTTAAGCCTAAGGGCTATCCTTACTTCGAGTTCGAGCAATCACTCACTCGGCCATAAAACCTACGGGCTACATTACTTTGAGTTCGAGCAAGCACTCACTCAACTACTAAGCCTAAGGGATAACATTACTTCGGGTTGGAGCAATCACTCACTCGACTATTAAGCCTAAGGGTTACTCTTACTTCGAGTTCGAGCAATCACTCACTCGGCCTTAAAGCCTACGGGACACTCTTATTTCGAGTTCGAGCAATCACTCACTCAGCCATAAAACTTAGGGGCTACATTACTTCGGTTTCAAAGCAATCATTCGACCATAAAGCCTACGTGATACTCTTATTTCGAATTCGAGAAATCACTCACTCAACCATAAAGCCTACGGCCTATGGGCTTACTTCGAGTTCAAAGGGATACTCATTATTTTGAGTTTGAACAAACACTCGACTATTTAAGACTGAAGGCTATTCGAGCCCGACAGAGCAAAGGGAACTACCCACAAAGCCCGAAGGCAACAGTGATTAAAATTCAAAGCACTTATTTAGCTTAAAAGGCTATTTTGCTTCAAAGGAAGAAAGTTTTATATTTACAAATCTTATACAGAGACAACTCATCCAAAAGGAAGTTCTTTATACAAAGACCGAAAGGGGCCTCAAAAGAACACAACAAACTACCTAAGGTCCTAAATGGCTCGATCTTCATCGGAGGTCGTGCTCTCGGCATCTTCCTCTCCTTCAGACTCACTCGAGCTATCGGAGTCTTCCTCAAGAAAGGCCAACCTTTGAGCCTTGTCCTCCTCCGCCCTGGCAACTTTAATCTCGGCCCCAATATCGAAGCCCTGAGCACTAACCTCCTCGAGAGCTTCTCTCTGAGCTTGCCATTTTGCATGTTCGACCATGATCTTGGCTTTGGCTTGGTTAATCTCAACATCGATCTTGAACTGGGCCACTTTAGCGTCGGCTCTTTTATTGGCCTCGATCACCTCAGATCTGGCCACTTCAAGTTCATTAGCCAAGCCTGCTTTATTAGAAATGGTCAAATCCAACCGATGTTGAAGCTCTTTCATCTTCTCGATCAGCCCCGAGGCATTCTCTTTCGCAGATCGAAGTTGGGCATCAGACAACTCCAACTGAGCTTGAACGGCTTCCTTTTTCGAGGCAGGGGTATCCATACTCTTTTTAAATTCTTCTGCCTCGGCCAGTAGCCCATCTACCTGTAAGTTAAGTCATCCGATCTGCTCGATCCTCTATCGAACCTATAGAATCGGATCGTTAGTGGTTATCTCCTTTTCATCTTCACTATCATAGAAAATTCGGAATACCTGCTCACCCATCTCCTCATGCTCTTCCCGAGCTGCTGTCAAATCTGCTCAAAGTTTTTCACTAAGGAGCTTGTAAGAGTCACTCTTCTCAATGAGGCTCTGAACCTCTGCATCATGCTCCTCTCGGATTCGAAGAAAGGCCTCATGATGCAACACCGAAGCCTACAAACAGAAGGAAAAATGTTAGAATTACCTACAATTCTAAGTATAAAAGAAACAACAAAGATGCCACCAGAGTTATCCGATTCAAAGCGTGTTGGGCCTCGTTGAAGAGACAAGAGGGCCCCACCGCATTCATCACTGATTGATCCTCTTCAGTCACCAAGGACCGAAGGTAACTAGCAATCCCCATGGGGGGGAGAAAAAATTCGGGTATCCTCAGGTACGGAGAGCACTATCTTTCGCCTACGGTCGGGATTGATACTCGGGGCTGGGAATCGGTCCATTAGTTTGTGAACCGATGAAGGCTCGGCAGGACCCGACCATGATGCTTTTTTGGGTATCAGCATTCCACCAAATCCTGTAACCTCATCCGAGCTAGCTGACTCGAGCCCCTCCAGAAAACTGTGGATATCGGTCGACTCCTGAATGCCCTCGTATGACCGACCCTCCAACATACTGGCCTCTCGAATCATGGCATCCGAAATATGAGGGGATCCACTAATATCAACTATCCCGAACTCATCCCTCGAAATATCTTCTACTGCCCGAGAAGTTCTACCCTTGGTCTCCCCTTCAATCATCTTAGCTCGAGAAGGGATAATCACAGCTTCTTCTTGTTCTGGGATTATGGTCAGGATTCCCTGATTTGCTTCCGCCAAATCGGAAGAGTTGAATCACAACATTAGCCCGTACACAGGCTAAATCCTCCTCTCCTTCTTCGGGCCCGTCCCTTAATTGGCGGACCACTTCCGAAGGCACAACACCAGAGCCCCCCTTTGGCTTGCGAGATCTCTTAGCTGGTTTTTTCTTTTCCAAGCTCGGGGAGCTCGGTATATCTTTTCTCTTCCTTTCTTTAAGCTGCTTCGGGGCAGGAACCTCTTCATCGTCAGATGGGGGCCTCATGACTACATCCTTCCTGATTCGTACAACGGGAAAAGGGGGAATAAGTAAATAGAGAAGAACAAAAAACAGACAAATCGAGTAAGAGACTTACCATGACTATGGGCCTCCCATCGACCCTTTGACAATTCGACCCAAGCACGCTCGGAGTACGGTCTCTGCAGCACCAGACCTTCAACCCATTGTTTAAGATCCGGAATCGGTTCCGACATCTGAGCTACGGCTGTGACAAGAAAAGAAAAATAGATCAACAAAATGAAAGGCAATCACAAAATCAAAACGGGCAAAGAGAAACGTTTACTCACGGCTCATATTCCATTTCTCAGGGAATGGCAAGTCATCAGCAGGGATCAGGTCCGAGGTTTTTATTCGAACAAAACGGCCCATCCAACCCCGATCCCGAGTCTCATCTATGCTCGAGAACGGCGATTTGGTTGCTTGGCGAGCAAGCTTGATTAATCCTCCTCGGTAAAGTCGGGGACTATAAAGGCGCATAAGATGATCGAGGGTGAAGATACGCCCCTCGATCTTGCTCGAGAAAAATCGAAGAAGAATCACTATCCTCCAAAAGGAAGGATGGTTTTGGCCGAGGGTCACGTCGTACCTCTTGCAGAAGGCGATGATGACTGGGTCTAGATGGCCCAACATAAAAAGATAAGTGTAAACACTTAAGAACCCTTCGACGTGGGTAGTAATTGATTCATCAGGCGATGGGATTACTACGAGTTTATTATCCCAGTTACATTCTTGTATGACTTTCTCGAGAACTTTCTCAGTAATTGAACATTGGTACCCCGACATCGGCTCACACCGACCCGGTACCGGAGAAGGCTTTTTAATTTTAAAATCACCTGCAGTTGAACACCCTACCGGAATGAATTCCTCAGGGCGGGGCTCCTCCATATCCTCGCCACCGGCGGGTCGAGATGAAGAAGCGGCCTCTTTTTGCGGAACAGTTTTAGACGTTTTTGTCATCTAAAAATCTGTGAACGAAGATCGGGAGTATTTGGTGTTTTGAGAAGGAATTTGCAGTGAAAATCACAGATTTGCAGACATAAAACTCAGAAGATGCGAAAAGGAACTTAGAAGATTTGGAGATCTGAAAGTAAAAAATAGTGAAAAGAGGGGGCTATTTATAGATTGGGCAATGGCGGTTCAATACCAACAGTGGCCGACCATCGCCTGACACACATTTAATGCCTAGGTAAACTGAACCGACGGGACAACTATCACATACGTCATGGTCGGGCTCGATGCAAACGTCAGTGTATATCTAATCGTGCCATTGGAAAATCATGTCGTTTCTCGCTGCATCCTTCCCGAGAAACGAGGGGACTATCTGTATACGATCAAAACCGGTTTCGACCTTCGTACGATTGGTCAAGATGGGAACTTAATGGACCGAAGAGCGTCTTCATAATATCGAGATGAGGTCTGAAGCCAGGTTACCGAGCTTCGAGTTTCAGGGACCGATCTAATACCGAGCTCGAAGTCATTACCAAGCTCGAGTCCAAATCGAACTCTAATGCGAAGCGGTGTTACCGAGCTTAAGAGCCAGAGATCGACCAATACCGAGCCCGAATCAATATCTAGCTCGAGTCAGTATCGAGCTCTGAATTTGGAGATCAATCAATATCAAGTCTGATCAAGATCGAGCTCATAGACAAGAGTCGTTACAGCCGCACTAAGGGAGAGAATCTCTGCGGGAAATAGGAAAAAGTTGATTTATCATGGGTTTTCCACTATGTATTTTTAATTATATCTAAAGTAGGATCCCTCTACTATAAGAGGGATGGCTATATTTCTGAAAGGGGACAGACATACAATATAACTCAGATACTATTAATACACTCTCATTCTAAGAGATTATCCCTTTGAGTTTTATACATTGATTCATCTTGCTTATTCATAAATCATTCTCCTTTCAACTTTGTTTGTATTTTATTATTTACGGTCAATATTCGATATTTCTACTCACTTTTATGATTTGTGCCAAGTTATACCACGTTTAGAACTACGCACAAATTTAACTCTATCCGTTTTTCGGGTAAACAAATATAAATTGAACTTTTCATTGAGGCCTCCAACTGAAGTTTAACCCGATCAAAATATCAAATAGACCCTGGATTACTTGCCTGTCCATACATACACGTCAATAGCATCTTCATAAACTAGTAAGGGATCGCCCGAGCTACGCACGGGCCCGACATGAGAATGGGATAGATTAAATGCTCTATTCTAGTCTAGCTAGGGCTTTTAGCGAAGGGTAATTTTTTTCATACAACCTTTTAGGTTACAAAATATATGTCTAAGTGTTATAACTAAGTGTGATCAAATTTGCAAAATAGGCCGATATTTTATGTACAACTACTCTAGTTTCGGCACATAAACTTGAGAATTACATAAATTAAATAGATTTTCAAAAAGTTGATGCAAGTTCATCTTCAACCGTTTCAAATAAACATCTGTTTGAACTCTCAAAATTATCTGCCACCAGAAAACATTAGGATGCAAAGAGTTAGAAGATCTGAAGTCGTGCGAACAATAAGCCAAAAGTATTAAGCGCCGAAAAAAGAAAAGGCAAAAGAAATAATAAGTTACAAGCAACATATTGACTTCTTTCTAACCATTCTTGTTGCAAATATTACTCAACCCTCGAGGGAAGATATTTTGATCTAGTCTTATATAACGTAAATAAAATATTCAATAGAGTAACTTCATATGTTGTGATCTTGGCAACTATACATATCATATGAGTTTGTAGGAGAATCATGGAACCTAAAAGGACATGTTCTATAAATCAGAGCCAACTCTATTTGTGTAACTCTTTTACTCAAAATGGTTCAGAATTGAATCCTCTAATATTATACTGAATTGCTAATATATGAAGCTAGATTAGTCACTGCTATCTTCTAGCATAAAACCCTTATATACACAAGGAATAGGGAACGGAAAAGGGCCAAAATTGTCCTTGAACTATTTGAAATAGCTCAAAAATACCCTCCGTTTGTTTTTGGTACCAAAACTATCCCTGCCGTCTATGTTTTGGACTACAAACGCCCCTTAAAATGTTAGCCTTGCTATTGAAGCTGACATGGCAGTCCAACTGGGTTAGATTTGCTTACATGACCATCCACCTAAGCAATCCAGCATAGCTAAAAATTTATTCTTTGTTCTTGAATCCTAATCACAAAAAACAAATCAGAAAATTAAAAAACACCAAAATAGTTCTTGATTGGGATTTTGTGATTTGATTAAAAAAACTCCATTGTTCTCTTTTGTGAATTTATGATTAGTTTGATTTAAATTTTTAGATGCTTATCTGTTATAGCTTCACAACATCAACCCAACAATCAACAGTCCCTAGTAAGATTTAGATCAAACCAATCATAAACTTACAAAACGTTTTTTCAGATTATCAGGCTTTTAAGAACTCTTCCATGATTATTTTTTTGGGGTTTTAGCTCAGATGTTCAAAACAAGAAATCAGTTGTTAAAGTTTAATTTTCAACTTCAATCGCAATATCGAAGCAATTTACAATAACATACAATTAAAACTCTTAAAATTTGACACCAATTATTTTCAATAACCCAACAACAACTGAAAGAAATTTCACCAAGAAGGTTTTAAATCGGCAGCTATTTTCAAATTTTGACACACAAAGAATTGCTACACAAGATTTCCAACAACAATCAACCATTTGAATTAAATTTGAGCTTCAGATCTGTTGACCCTAAAACCCAATCAATGAGCTCAATCCTTCGACACACAGGTACAACTTCAAACAAACTTCAGCACACTTCAAAATTGGAGTTTCAAAGTTCGGAGAGTAACTCAAACAAGAATAATGGAAGAACTATTTTTGGTGTATTTCAGTTTTCTGATTTATTTGTTGTAATTATGGTTCAACAAGGAAGAACAAAGCATAAAGGAAGGAGATTTCTGCCAAGTTTGGGCTGCCTAAATGGACGGCCACGTTAACAAATTTAACCAAGTTGCTTAGGTGGATGGCCATGTAAGCAAATCTAACATATTTGGACGGTCATGTCAGCTTCAATGGCAAGGCTAACGTTTTAAGGGGCATTTGTGGTCCAAAACATAGACGACAGAGATAGTTTTAGTACCAAAAACAAATGGAGGGTATTTTTGAGCTATTTGAAATAGTTGAAGATTTTTTTGGCCCTTAAGGTTCTCTGCTATAAAATCCAATTGTCGGTTCATGTAACCTCATTGTTCTGGTACTTTGGCTCATCTATAAAGATGTGGATATTCCTTTTTCTTTATTCTTTTTATTTCTGAGACTCTCAAACAACTTAACTGTAATTAGAGAACAGGGAAACTCTTTCAGTTGCTACCTTTTGGTACAAATATACAAAATGCATCTCATTTTTTATCTCTTTCCCAGTTATCAACAGCATAATCAGTGAAGAGCATGTACTCTTTTAATTGAAATAATCTACTACATCATATTGTCTCTTCCATATAAGATGCATCTTAACTTCAGTTGAGGGCAGTAATCGAGGGTTGGGCAAATCAAAGTATTCAAATGCTTTTTATGGTTAATCCCTACCTGTGTTGATGAAAACACTGATTGAAACCAAGTAAAAAAAAAGTAAGATTGGGTCATTAATAATTCAAAGAAGTATCAAACGTATTCAGATGCTCTCTGCTGTTAATCCCCACCAAGTAAGAAAAAGTTAGTATTATTCCTTATATCATGGACATAAAAAGTGATTGGTATCCACGATATATTTTAGTTTGAGCTCTTTTCTAGAACAAAGATCATAATATAATTCTATATGCTCAACTCTCACTAAATCATACTTAAATGAACTGAGAAAGGTATAAAATAACACATACATATTCAACGTTACAAAATTAATAAATAAAAAAAGAGAGGAATCTCCGAGTAAACAAATTTTTCATCCAATATTAAAGAGAAGAAAGTATCATGAGCCTCAATGTAAAGCTGAACTTTTTTTCTACAATACTACTTACCTTAATACCACATAAAGTTAAGAAAAAAAATACCACATAAAATTGTAATCTCTCTCTCTCACTCACTCATTCATAGAGATTGACCATTATGCTATAAGAATTCAAAAATATAAAAGGGTAAATGATGGAACCTGCGCCAGTGATGAGTAAAACGTATTTTTTTCCTGAAAACGTAAGTATTCTTGTAATATTTAAAGATGTTCTCTATCCCTTCAAGGCTCGTTTTGATCTATCTATATTGTCCAATGTCACTTATGTTAGTTATGAAGATTCACAATGATCCCAAGAAAAAGAACACAGAGGGTCATAAACACAAGCACACCAACATTCTAAGTTTTTTTGGCAATCAAAAGCTACTCAATGAAAGTACAAATAATAATCATTTATTTCAATCGGTCATTGAACAAAAACTTAATTAATAAGAATAACCTGCTTGAAAGAATTATCTTCACTAAACCTTGACCTGCATTAAGGAAAATTTCGGTTGAACAAATGAAAAGAACTTTCATATCTTATTAATAAAAATTGGTCAGCTATGCATAAGGACTAAAATTGCTCTAAAAGAGAGTCCTGTAGCTGCACGTATTTAATAAAAAGCAAAACGCAAGCTCAACTCTACAAAATTAATCAATGGTGTCAGTAACCAGGGTAGTCCTAGTACACCTTAGACCAACTTCAATTCACCAAACCAAAAGTTCATCTCGTATGCTCATTGTGGACTAAAACATTTCAACGCAGTCGTGTACCAAGAAGAACCCGTTGTTTTTAATATAATTTACGAAATGACAAATCACATGCCAACCTATATGTTTCTCGAGCATATCAGATTGCAGGAATTAGGATACTGAACTACTGCAGAAAGTGTTCTTTAACTGCAGTAATCATAAAAAGAAAATTCACCTTCTTCTCCACATGCATGTTCTCATTAAAAATTTTGGTGTAAAATTTCGTGATAACTGATATTATTTTATTTCTTTTGATTCATCAGTTAAGTTATACTGGACATACATGTGCTCAAATTAAAATGTGAGTCTAGTTATTTGTGCAAATAATATGAGGAATCCCATATAAATTTAGAATGAAAGTAGGGAGTAAGGCTCAATTTATAACAGAAAATCACCTTTTGGATTGAACGTTGAATTTAAAACACAAAAATACCATTCAGATTGCTGAATGATTCAAGAGTGTGGTAGAACACATATCAGAAGAGAAAAGTTTAAAAAAAAATAGTTATTACAAGAATATCATCCGCCATAAGGGTGACAATTTGAGCCAAAACTCATCTAACCCGCCCAGAGATTAATGGGTTGGGCTATAATATTTTAGTTCATGGATCAATTTGGGCTGAGCTCAAGTTAACCCATTATTTTTTGTAACCCATTCTGACGTAAAAATAACACGGGCTAGCCAGTTTTCGGACTGGTCATTCAAAAATAGCCAGTGTTTATCAAGTCATTAAAAAATAGCCATTATTTTACTGCAACATAGACCGGTCCAACATAATATATACTAGAGTTCGGTGTACCTGTGTATGAACTTCCAGCATATTATGTTGGAACTCCAACGCGCGAAAAGTTCCAGCATAATATACTGAAAATTCGAGCACTTGTTAAAAGAAAATATATTTTGATTCTCAAAATACTAATAGTATTTATTTATATTTTATACATAGGTGTATAAAAAGTAAAAGGGTTGATGCAAAATGAGCATGTTTTTAAAACATGGGTCAAGTTGGGCTATGACCCATTGTTTAGCAAATCTTGACTCAGCCCATATTAGCCCAAGTAAACTTTGGACTGGGTTAGACAATCACCCATTTATTGACCTAACCCATCTTAACCCGCTCAAATTCAATCCAACCCGCTTATTTTGACACCGCTAATCGGACACCATCAGTGAATCTTTGTGTAAATTCGCAACATGACTATAAAATATCCAGCAGAGTAGAAGAACGAAGAAGAATGAGAGAAATGAAATGCAATAAAAAGTGCGTGAAATAAAGTGGAAACCAATTGTGGGGCAAAATAAGGTAGTACACGTGGTTTAGTTTTATCAATTACTGCCCATACGTGTCAATTGGAAATGGCATCTATAATCACCAATTTACCCTTACACAAAATTGAAATTTCTAATGTACCCCTGTTCGTACACCAACTCCCATTTCTAATGGAGTATACAGTAATGATATCGCTTGTTAGTACTCCTTATTCATTTTTGACTTGCACTCCCTTTAATAAAAATAAATAAAATATATTTTTTATAATTTTACTCATAACAATAATAATAATATTTTCAAAAGTCTTGAGAAATAAGTAATTAATAATAATGGCAAATCAAAAAAAAAATTATCTTTCTTCTAACTTAATATAAGTCAAATTGAAAATATATTTTTAGTATAATAAACACATAAAAGTGAATGGATGGTGTACCTTTTATGTCTTCGCACGTAACATTTTAAAAATAAAAATTGAAATAAGGAAAAGTAAATTGGAATAGTAGAGGTTCGAAAAGATAATAGCGTAGATTTTGAAGTGTACAATAATATCTAGGCTAATTAACGTGAACTTGAACCACATATATATTTGGGGTTTTCTATTTAGAAGACTCTTAAAGTAAGTATCCTTACAGAAGTAACTAACACTTAGAAATAAGAAATAATTCTATACCATTCTCTAGAAATACTAACTTCCACAGTACTACTCGGTGGAATTGCACTCATAAAAACATAGTTCAACGTGAAGAAGCTTTCAGTCTTCTGGTGGTGCATATCTTATTCAAGGTTACACAAGGAGTTTTTGAGCTACATACATCCATAACTCGTGAAAAACAATACAGGACAGACCAGAAATGTCCTCCAGAGATTTACATGAATATCATGATTTTGAGTACAAACCAGACTAAGAAAAAATATGTCTGGATTCTATCAAGAGCTCAATAGTTAAAGCAACAAAAAACAGCAAGGCTAATAGGACGTGACCCGGAATCCTACCTCTGAAAAATCAAAACTGGTACGTACTACTTTATCTTATTATATATTCCCTTGCTTGGTACATTTTCTCAATGGGAGAAGAAAAACAAGACAACTGCTGACCAATAACAAGGATATTATCACTGTAAATGCAGCAATCCTCTCAAGCTGTACTGCTGGATTCAGTTAACCACTTCCAGACTCTAAGTTGACCTGATTCATCACCGGTAAAAAATAAACCACCAGGACCGATCTCGATTCGACGAACGACCTCCTTCGAGAATATTTTCCCCCTCTCGGAAAAGCTAAACAGAAGAAGTAATGTTGTAAAAGATCCATTTAATAACAGGAACCAACAATGAATTCCAACAACAAAGGCTGAGTGTGAAGCTTACGATGGCAAATCATAGACGCGAATTGTTTTGTCATTGCAAGAGCAAAGCAATACAGGCTTTGCTTCTGAATCATGCATGCCACAGAGAGCTAGCACACCCTACAGATAGACAACATTGTTAAATGACAGAGAAAACATGTCCAAAATGGGAAAAGCTCATTGTTTATCAAAAAGGTTATGCATTAACTACATCATCAGAGTTTGATAGATAAAGCAAGCAAGCTTCATTCTTCTGATCTATATGCAATTACACAAATCACTAATGCAATAGTGGATTCCAGAATTGTATAGCATGATTTAGAATATGCGTTCAAACTCCAAAATGTGTAACGTTTTGGCAGATCTCGGGCACTGATTTTCTATTTTTTCCAGACTGAAATAGATAACTAGACATAATAAATAAATAAAAGTTCTAGAAATCAAAGATTTCTCAAAATTAAAAGGTTTTTCAGAAAAGAAAATGGACACCCTGAAATAATAAATAAAAAAGTACTTTTCAAAATGCGATGGAGAAGACTCAGATTGACTATCTCCTCCTCAGGAGGGGTGACAGAGGACTGTGCAAGAATTGCAAGGTGATTCCGGGTGAGATACCCACGACGCAGCATAGGCTCTTGGTGATGGACGTTGGTATTATGTTAAAGAGGAGGAAAAGGTCTACTCGAGGAAGACCGAGAATCAGGTGAGGAGCCTTAACTAAGGATAAAGCCCAAGAGTAAGAGGGGCGGTTATCGGCTATGGGAGCTTAGAGGAGCAGTGGTGACGCGAGCACTATGTGGTCAGCGACAGCAGACTGTATTAGGGAGGCTGCGAGAGAGGTGTTAGGAGTCTCGACGGGCGTCTCTAGTGGGCACAAAGGAGACTGGTGGTGGAATGAAGTGGTCCAAGGTAAAGTGGAAGCGAAGAAGGCGGTGTACCTAAAGTTAGTGGGGAGCATAGATGAGGAGGAGAGGCGAGCGTGCATGGAGAGGTATAAGACAACTAGGAAGGAGGCTGAGATGGCGGTCACGGAGGCTAAGACTGCGGCTTATGGTCGTATGTACGAGGAACTGGGTAAAAAAGGCGGGGAGAAGAAGTTATTCCGGCTGGCCAAGTTGAGAGAGAGGAAGGCACGGGATTTGGACCAAGTGAGATGCATCAAGGACGAAGATGGTGGAGTATTGATGGAAGATGCCCAGATTAAGAGGAGATGGCAGACTTACTATCATAAACTTCTGAATGAAGAAGGGGACCGGGATATTGTGCTAGGCGAATTGGAGCATTCCGAGAGTCACCGTGACTTTGGGTACTGCAGGCGTATCGAGGTTGAGGAGGTCGTAGGAGCTATGCGTAAGATGAGTAGAGGCAGAGCGACCGGGCCACACGAGATTCCGGTGGAATTTTGGAAGTGTGTGGGGGAGAACAGGTTTGGAGTGGTTGACTAGATTGGTTAATGTTATTTTTAAGGCGAAGAGGATGTCGGATGAGTGGAGGTGGAGTACGGTGGTCCCATTGTATAAGAATAAAGGTGATATCCAGAGTTGTAACAATTATAGGGGTATCAAATTACTGAGTCATACCATGAAAGTGTGGGAGAGGGTGGTTGAAACGAGGGTGAGGATGACAGTGGATGTATCCGACAACCGGTCCGGGTTCATGCCGGGTCGTTCGACTACAGAAGCTATACACCTTGTTAGGAGGTTGGTGGAACTGTACAGAGAGAGAAAGAAGGATCAGCACATGGTCTTTATTGACCTAGAGAAAGCGTATGACAAGGTACCTAGAGAAGTTCTCTGGAGATGCCTAGAGGCAACAAGTGTTTCGGTTCCCTACATTATGGCGATTAAGGACATGTATAATGGGGCTAAGACTCGGATTAGGACAGTAGGAGGCGACTCTGAGCATTTTCCGGTTGTAATGGGGTTACACCAAGGTTCTGCGCTCAGTCCGTTCTTATTCGCCTTGGTGATGAACGCGTTGACACACCATATTCAAGGGGAGGTGCCATGGTGCATGTTATTCACCGATGACATAGTTCTGATTGATGAGTCGCGAGCCAGTGCTAACGAGAGGCTGGAGGTTTGGAGACAGGCTCTTGAGTCTAAGGGTTTCAAGCTGAGCAGGACGAAGACGGAATACCTGGAGTGTAAGTTCAAGCGCTAAGCCAGGGTAAGTGGGCGTGGATGTGAGGCTTAAATCACAGGTCATCCCGAGTAGAGGTAGCTTCAAGTACCTTGGTTCGGTTATCCAGGGGGAGGGGAGATCGACGAGGATGTCACACACCGTATTGGGGTAGGATGGATGAAGTGGAGGTTAGCATCTGGAGTCCTGTGTGACAAGAGAGTGCCACCAATACTCAAAGGTAAGTTCTATAAAGCGGTGGTTAGACCGGCCATGATGTATGGGGCTGAGTGTTGGCCCGTTAAGAACTCACATATCCAGAAGATGAAAGTAGCAGAAATGAGAATGTTGAGGTAGATGTGCGGGCACACTAGGATAGATAAGATTAGAAATGATGTTATTCGGGAGAAGGTGCACGCGGCTCCCATTGATGACAAGATGCGGGAAGCGAGGCTGAAGATGTGGAGGTCGAGTATTAGAGTTGTAGGTTAGGATGTAGTTGAGTCTTGACTTACTTCGTACCACTGTGGGACTAGCCAGGTAGGGTTTTTGTCTAAGATAGCTAGTGACAATGTTGTGTTTTACTACTTCGCTTTTCAGTGCATATCCTATTTACTAGCTATCGCTTTTGCTTTGCATCTTTCTTCTGCATTTCATGGTGTTCCTATTTTTCCTATGATCGTTGTGGTGATACTAATATTGTCTCCTTTTGTCCGTTTGTCTTTTTATTTTCTTGAGCCGAGGGTCTTTCGGAAACAGCATCTCTACTCCTTTGGGGTAGGGGTAAGGTCTGCGTACACACTACCCTCCCCAGACCCCATTAGTGGGATTTTACTGGATTGTTGTTGTTGTTGTTGTTCTCACAATTAAGAATGTTTCAGAAACTCATAATAAAAGAAAATGTTGTTTGATCACCAAAAATAATAATTATGACATAAATTAGATGACCCTTTTTTAAAAGTTATACTAGATGGCCTTTTTAATTTTCTACCAATTAATTAGTTGTTTTCTTATTTGATATTTCTACCACTTAATGCTTTAATATAAAGCTATTTGTTGAAATAGTTAAATATTAAAACACAACAAATATGCCTCAACCACAAGAAAGTTAGAAATATTACACATGATACGTAAGAAAATAATAGCACAACATATTTTCTTTATATGATCACTTTTTAGTTTTTACAACCAACAAGAGATCAAGAAAGGAACAAAATACTCTATTTTATTATTTTACTAATCTATTTTTCTCTAAGTAAGTTTATTCACATAATTAGAGAAACAAGAATGTACTGACTGAGTACAAAAGATCCACTGGATTTAATTCTCCAAGTGTGTGCAGACTAGAAACTCCGATACTGCCTCTATATCACCTACAAATTTCATGTCACAACAATATTTCACATTTTGTCGACATTTAAACTAAAGATAAGTGCTTTGTTTTCCCCTCAAAGCACCTATGTTTCTTTTCAAGATAAACCGTCCGAAATATACTAAAATGAATACAGATTTATTAAGTTCCTTCAACAACCTTTGCTAACTGGATACTGCAAGTTCAAAATTTACTGGCATCACATGCTGTCCCCCATAAAGGTTCAGAAACATGCACCAAAGTTTTCACATATTTTTACAGTGCAAGAGGATGTGAACTGTTTCTGCAGAACTTCATTAAAAAAACATGTTCTGCTTCTCACAAAAAAAAAAAAGGAAATGTTGTACAGTTTATAGCCTCTTTTCTGCAAATTGTGCGGTGTCAAGCAGCAAGTATAGTGTAGGACAGTCCAAGCAAAGCAAGTCTGTAATGTTGGCTATGTTGCTGCTGCAACCGTGTTGGATCATCCAAAAATGCACTACTTTTGGAGGATTTGACATACACCCGGCGGCATTACCGGAGAGTCCGAGCAACCTAGGTTATTTTTTTCAAATGATAAATTAAGATAGCAAATAAAGGGCCCTACGGGGAAGCAACATAGGTTATTGGTGCACTGGTTTTCCATATCTTCCTCCAAGGCTATTGACAATTGTCTCAAACATGACCTTTCAGAAATTTACCATCCCCTCCAGCCATCCAATTTAGAGAATCACTTTGGTCTTCAATCAACCTAACCTCCTTTAAATGTTACAGAAGATAAGTAACACTACCATTCTTACAGCGGTTGAATTTTCCGAATCCAATCCCCCTACTGAGATACTACCAGACGCACAGAAAAAAGCACCTTCTTTAATGTTCCAATAGAAAATCAACTCTATTGATCTCCCAGTCATTCCAGTTCCTCCTAAATTGGGCATTCCAGTTACACCCACTGAGACATTCCGCTAGAGAGCTTTATTTATTAATCAAAAGCATGTATAAATCTAGAAACCTGTCTTACAAAGTAGTATTATATATCTGCTAGACTGCCAACAAAATATCCTTCTTCCTATTAGATCTTACTTATCTAGGAACTATTCCTGGAGACTTCTAATGCATTTCCAAATTGCAATTCTATAAGATAAGGTACCAGATCTAGTCCACCAGTCATTTTATGTCTTTTTTTTAAACACCTTTCACAGTTCTTCTCTTCCAACATTATATCCCCAGCCATATTCGAACAAGAGACTCTTATTATGCAGTCATAAGTTCCCCGCCATTCGGCCACTATATTTTAAGATTGCTTTACATCACACTAAGGTGCAGCTCCTTCCTATCCTGATTATCTTCCTATAGAAAATCATTTCTTAATGTGTTACGATTCTCAGTTCTATCTGGAATATGCACCATGAACATTCGATAGGTTAGCGGATATACTATTATCTAAGTCAATCTTTCCTAAAAGAGACATATTGCTTCTTCCAAAGGCACCAGCTTTTTTCATTTCTTTTGTAGACTCCATTGTCATGAATTTTGCTCCCAAATGCGGCCAAAGATAGAGGGTAGGAACATTTCTATGTTGCCCAAAATAAACTGCCGTGAATAAATAGTTTTCCTTGGCAGATTCATATGGAGGCCAGACACTGGCTCGAAAACCAGTAATATAAAACCCTCAGATATAGTAGTTCTGTTTCTTCAGCACCACATAAATTAATGTATCATCAGTACACAGCATCTCTGAAAAGTTATCATGGTGAAACAGACTAGCCAGGAACTTCATCTCCAACGAGTTGTTTGATGACCTGTTCAACTTCCTTCTTCAATCTCTATAAATGATCTTTGTAATCATTCCTTCTATTCAACCGATACGGTAGCTAAGTTATAATCTCTCCAGTTTGTTCAAGAGATTCTCATAATTCATAATTCCGTGTGATGTACAGGATCTTCCTCTGAATTCCCACTTATTTCCATTTTGTTAATTGAGCTGCATTCATTATGAGTTTTTGCTATTCTTTAAAAGTTTAGCCTTTTTACCATCTTGTAAACCCAGAAGATTTGAGCTTTGATCTCCAGGATTGGTTTTAGATATATCGCGGTTTATAGAGCAATGCCAATTTTTTTCCCACATCTTCTCACGCGCTCGCCATCATGCTATCCATCTGTACAATTCTTTCTCTAATTCTGGATTTATTTTCTTTCAATTATTCAGACATCTTAATGTTTTTTCTTAAGGCATCTTAATGTTTTTTCTTAAGGCATCTTAATGTTTTATTCCTTTATGTCTAACTTCCACCATTTGACCACTAAATCCTCAAAACCATAACTATCTAACGCATGCCAACC